>NC_080671.1:404863936-405163936 GCF_030247195.1 Topomyia yanbarensis | reverse complement strand
TGGAAATTTTAGACCCCCGCCCACTTCGCTTGAAATTTTTTGAAATTGGTACTATGGGAAAATATGGAGGAAAAATACATTAAATGCTATAACTTTTGAAGTAGCAATTAGAAAATTACAATTTATACCTCTTTTGAAAGGAAAATAGTATTTGAATGGAGATATTTTTATTTCTAGGAAAATACGGGAAAGTAGGGTACTGGGTCATTTTGGATCCAAAATCCCATATTTTTAATGATTTTTCTGCTCCGTGATGCAAATCATACATATTTTGTAGTTTTTCTAATATGAAAAAATCTTAGAAATCGATCGGAACCCTTTTGACCTTAGTCAGAATACGAGAAGTGTGGGTTATAGGGCTTTTTGTCATTCATATTAAATATTATCATTTTCTCATGCATATAACTCTATTATTCTTCTTATTATAGTTATAGCATTTAATGTATTTTTCCTCCATATTTTCCCGTAGTAGAATTTGTCCAAACCGGGCGTCGCCTTCTTGGTTTTCAAAATGGCTTCCGACATCCATTTCCGTCATGTACTCATTTACCCCATTCCGAAAATACTCAACTTTTATTAGTAATAGTTGGCTATGAGTATGATAAATTGTATACAATTTCATACGGTACTGCACGTACTCAAACTTTTTTACGAACTTGATTCGTAAAAAAGAGTTTGTTTTTTCGAATTAGCCACGTAAATCGAATATTACGTAGAAAACGAGTTCGTAAATGAAGGTTTAAGTGCATCCAAGAAATTCAAATTTAAAAACCTGGCACTCGACCCGAACCCGAGAAGTTTAAATTTACAAAACCCGAATCCGACCCGAAACTCGCCGGGTTCGGGTCGGGTCCGGGTTTCGGGTCCAAAAACCCGAACCCGAGCATCTCTAGCAATTGTACATTTTCGTAGCTAACTGTTTCTAATAAAAGTTGGGTATTTTCGGAATGGAGTTAACGAGTTAATGACGGAAATCGATGTCTTGAGTCATTTTGTAATCCGAAATGGAGACTTCCGGTTTCGATAAATTCTCTATAACCTTAAAAATGTGGGTATTTTCGGAATGAGGTTGACGAGTGCATGGTGGGAATCGATGTCTCCAATTTCCATATTGTTAGGGTTATCGTGAATATTGCTCAAGCGGATGTCGCCATCTTGGATTTCAAAAAGGTTCCAATTGTCCATTTCCACCATCAACTTGTCAAGGTTACTCCAAAAATACCCATATTGTTAGGGTTATCGAGAATATTGCTCAACCGACGAATTTTTATAACAATATGAAGCAAAATTTTTTTACGAACTAAATCTCAAATAACGAACACTTTTTTTTACGAACTAATTCAATTTCCGAGCCCCCGGTTTGGTTCGTAAATGGTGGTTACAGTGTGCTAGATCTATTTGTCTAAGAATAAGTGTATTTTTTAGTTGTCTAAGGTCACAAAACACGAATTTGAGGATAGATTTGGAGAATTCGACATGGTGGATCCAAAATGGTGGACTAAAAAAGTGAAATTTTTATTAATATCAATGAAACTTTTAATATTAGAATAATTGAGGTCACTGAACACGAATTTGAGGTTGGATTTGTAAAAATTTAAATGTACACTACTGCCACCTATAGAATTCATGTGAACTACCAGAGTTGCCTTCGGTCGGTATAGAAACTTGTTTTAGAGCGCGCGGCGAACTTGTTTCTGAGCATCCGTTAACGCTCAGGACATAGGTCCGTGTAGTGACGGAACTAATGCACGGATCAAAAAAACCTTTTACCTTTTGCATTCTCTATAACGACAAATCAAAATCAAGCGGGTATCAGACTCGATTAAAATTGCATTCGTTAATACTACAATGAAAATTTTTGGGATTTTATCGGCGAAATCAATCATAAAAATAATCGAAAACGGCGTGCTTTCGGTGATTTTAAGTGTCTGATAAAGAGAACACGTCGTTTTCGATTATTTTTATGACTGATTTAGCCGATAACATCCCATAATTAAAGTTCTCCAGTCGTCAAATAGCTTAAAATATAGTGAAACATATAGCAGGAATGTGTTGGGTTGTAATATTACAAAATAACTCTAAAAAGCTAGGGATATTTACAAGTGACAAGACACGATTGTTTAGTCAATTAATAACAGATTCTGGTAAACAATACATGAGGAGTTTTCTAAAATTTTCAAATCAAACCGTTGCAAGTTTTGAAGATGCATAGGTTATGTTTATTTGTTTTGAAAACCACGCAAAATCTCGCGCGGATGTAAGAAATCGGAAAAAGAACAATGAGTGCTTTATTTTCAAATTATTTTAAGTTTACTGCGCCTATTTTAATAAAGTGCTAAAGTCGACGTCAACATTAAATGCAATATTCTCATGTTGAGAAAATGTCTGAAAAATTACCTCGTACTTTATATTCCCATTTAGGAACAGGAACTTGATAGAATGCCATGTTAAATTAATCATTTTTTCCGAATAATATACCAGATTTATTAAAAATATTGTATTTTGAACGATTTTTGCAGATAAATGTTTTGGTCCCTTTTGAAACATCACACTGGTTTTGTGCCCTCTTCCACAAACCCTTTTCGGCGAGAGGTTAGCTTATAGTCACAGAGAACAGACATATAAGCTGGAACAAACTTTCCCGAAAAACCTGTGTAAACATTTGTATGAAAACACGTTGAAAATCACCATCGCATACAGGTTCGCATGCGTGAGTCACCATTGTATACAAGTTTGCACACAAGTCCCGTATAGCGATTGCTGGCCGATCGAAGCGCCGGCTGGAGGCAAGTTGCTACTTGTTGTTGTCATTTCAAAGCGACAGTTTTATTTCTTACACAAGTTGAAAACTTCACTTGTCAGTTCTCAGTGTTATAGTTCATGCGAGTGAACTGTTTTGTTTACCGCAAATGATTATGTGACGTTTATTTTGATCCCTTTATCGGCCTTGGGATGTTTTTTGACCCTTTTCAAGTTTAGTTTTTTCATTATGAAAAGGGCCCATGAACGATTTTTTTCCGTTTTGTCGTACGGTGTATATGAACCGTTAGTTTTTGACGGGTAGTGAAAGGGAACATAAACAAAACAAGTTATTTTGTTATGTGCCTTTCGATCATCCATTATTTTGCGAATAGCCAAGCTTCAGAATCAGCTTATTTAATGTGTGTATAAAGCTTTGTTAGTGTCCATTTTAAGTAAGTATTAACCGGAATGGTTTACGTTTTGTTTATGTTTATGTTCGTTTGTTTATTTGAAATATTATTCAAACCGCAAAGAATTTTTTGGCCATTGAAATTGTTCATTCTGTAAAGGCTTTTTATTTTAGTGTTGAATAATCAAGAAATGAGATGAATAGACGGACTAAGATTAATTAAGAAGCGTCTACCCTACAATATTTCAAACTGAAATAATTTAAGATAGGATCCTGTTGCTTTTTCACTTTGAGACGTTGTAAAACGCCCCACTTCTTCGCCAAGCCTATCACTAATTTTACGATCCTGCAACACCAGCGAATCATCACTCATAAACTTTGTTTCATCTTGCGAATCCTGGGTGGCGTGCGAGCAGACGATTTAAGAGCCTCTCAATTAAATACCCATAACCATTACTCACGAATCGCCAGACCATCGTTCGGATTGCTCGACCGCTAAAAGCACATTTCGGTTTAGAACCCAACCACGTCGACAATGATTAAAAAAATTTTAATATTCTTATGGCACGCATACAGTCTGAACCAAGTGTCTCGAATGGCATCTTCCTTCGGAAGATGCGACCGAACAAAACGAACCGATGAAAGGTTCCTATTGGCTGCAACAAATTCCCGGCACTGATGACTGTCGAGGATAATGTGTATCATACTCACACGCGGTTGGATGGTAGGAAGGACTGTTTCTTACGAAAAAAAAAGCCATTTTCGAATCGCGAAACGACCTACATCAAACCGATAAAAAAACGGACAGTAAATTTCACGAGGCGACGAGACTCGGATGAATCACTCCACAGCGACAGATTTATTGCAAATTCCTCTTCCCCGAAGATTTCGACTGGTTGATTGCCGTTTTTATGTTTGTTTAGTTTGATCCGGAACAAATCAGTCTTCCGTTTTATTGGGCTAAAATTTTCTTTTTATTTTTTCTCTCATTTCAGATGATGCGAACGTTCTACGGAGGCCGCTGGACGGCAATTCTACCGCATCTAGCGCAAGTAATTTTAGCATAAATTTCGACGACGGAATTCCTCGGTTGCACGATCCGTCCAAGTCGGAGGTGGTCTTCATCAAGCCAACGAAAATCCTGGCACAGCCCCTGCATGCCGACGATCTGCTGTACGATTCCAAAACGGCGAATCCCGGTAGGTGGATTGATTTTATTGTAGTTTTAAAACGCGTATTGAGGTGGTTTGGAATTTGAAATTCTAGTTGCATACAAACTAATAGATTACAGTTGCATACAAGATGACAGATTAGCGAACCCTAGAGCACTCTAGTTAGAGTGTGACCAAGACGAGTTTGACGTATCCAAACGAGCAGAAATCTGACGTATTTCTATTGTGAATATGTCAAATTTCATGTTCGTTTGGATACGTCATGGCCTCATGGCCACACTCTAACTAGAGTGCTCTAGTGAACCCTTATAAAAAACGCACCGTTTATTTAACGTCTATTGATTTTGCTAATTTGACACGACTCATCGTGGTAGCTTAGGAATCGCCTAAATTTAGTTGAAATGATGAATATCGTTCCAATTGGGCTGCATATACAATCAAATCGAATTAAAAAACGGATATCTAAACTACGTGGCATTTGTTAGATTTTCAGCCAATAAACGTCACATTTATTGATATTTAAAAAAATACTTTCTGCTCAGATATCGACAAAAATGCTGAGATTCGGCAGTAAAAATGAAGTGTGTAAGTTTATGGTCAGTTTTATTTGTTTTGAAATTGACAGTCAAAATCCAATCACACACGTCCAAACAGCAAAAAATCCTTAGCTTTCATTTTCATATTTCAATTATCGTTCCGTCTTATCTTAATCAAATCCACCACCATAATGTGAAAACCCACAGCAAACTCAAGCATAATGGATTCGGACCATTTAAGCTGACCCTTTCCACAAGGCTTACTGTCACCGGATCCATTCCGGACTCGATCAACCTGCAGTAATCAGCCTTAAAACCCGCTTACCCACGCCAGCCGCCCATCATCGCGTCGATTGCACTTAAGCCGATTGGATGAATGCGCAAGGTACATTATAAATGTGAGGCTGCACAGCTACCAGCACCGGCTTAGTGGCGAACGTCTTCCCTTAATCCCATCCATCGACAACGACGAAGACGACTTCGACGATGATGACCATCATCGATATCTACTGGCTGCCTGACGAACACCCCTTATGTCGATCGGTTCGTGACGTGACCGTATCTCCGTTCGTCTTGCTGCAAATCGCGAAACTTCGATACCTACGTGAAACGGAGTGGAACTCCTCCGCAGTCCGCATGTATGCAGTTTGGCGAAACGATCAACTAGTTGAAAAACGCATCACGTTTCCCGTTGGCAAAACGTGTCTTGCAGCTCAACATTGGCAGGACCCCCCTCTCACCAACCAAGCGAATCCACACTCTGTGAAATTATTAGCACTCCCGTATTACTCCCACACATGTGTCAAACAGCAGATGACATTTTCGCACATCCGTGATGACCCACACCCGGCTGTTTGCGGGTGACTTTTTCATAATTTCCCCGTGTCTATCCATAAAGCTGCAATCGAGTAAAGGATGAAGATTATATGGCAGAATCAAAATAATGACTGCATAAATTCTGTTCCCACGCAGCAGCGAACGCGCCGCGGGATACTCCATTCGAAATGTATTAATGTCCGATTCGTTGCAGCAGTTTGCGCGGTCAATATTAAGAGATCCCCCCGGATCTTCTTCGTCCCTTCATACAGCGATTGCATGTGTGATTGTGTGCGGTTAGAATATGCACTGGTTCATCTCAGATCATTCGAACGTGTGAATCACATTTCGTCTTGTTTTGTCAGAACACAGAATCAATGCTGGGAAGCGCGTGTTTCGAGGTAATGTGGCTCCCTAAGGAGTCGAGGGGTGTGCTGATGTATTTTGAGCTTATTTAAAAGAAGTAGTCATCCTATTCTGCATTAGTGGCAGAAATGTATCGGAATATCGCGAGTTCAGGCGGATTATCGCGAGAGTACCGTGAAATATATCCACACCAGACGAAATTCGAAAGGCTAATCGAAATGAGGCTGTAATAACTACCGAGGAATGAGAATGCTCAATACCGCTTATAAAGTACATACACTCCCGTGTTCTGTTTAGCAGTCTGCGCCCGTCGACTGAAACTTTTGTTGGCGAGTACTACAGCGAATTAGTCTGCGACAATTCCTCTACAATTTTCGAGAGTACATCTGGTTGTGGATTTCAAGGCAGCGTACGATTCAATGAAACGAAATGAACTGGGACAGATAATGAAGATTGCACATGGCTTTCCGACAAGACTGATTAAACTGATTCTTATGACACTCGATAGGTTAAAATCAATCGTCAGGGTAGCATAAGACATCCAACCTATAACTGGATTTAAGCAGGAAGATACTCGTTCTAATTTGTTGTTCAACATAACACTCGAAGGCTCCTTTGAATTCGATCGCAGAGCAGTAAAAGAAGGGTTCGTGCCTTTTAAATGGGACGCTAAGAGAATTGGACTCACTATAAACTTTGACAAGTCAGAATGCACAGTAGATAACTAGGACTTTTCTCGTCTCGCGTAATGTTGCGTTACGTTGTGACGATGATTTTGATGGATTGCACAGCGATTTCAAGATGTTTCACTACTGATCATCTATGTAATACGAGTAACTTAGGAACTGGTAAGTAGGAGTTAAGGGGTTATATACAAAGTTTTGGCGAAAAAGTGAGCTAAGTTCGTGATTTTTTTACAGTGTTTTATACAAATTTTATTTGAAATTGCAAAACACAGCACTACCAAGTGCTATTAAAGTTCTAAAAAACAAGTTGAATTAAAAAAAAATATTGAAAGTAGGCGAAGTTATGACCCATCCCCCGAAGCGTGTTTTGGCAGAGGTTTACGGTGATCGCACTCCAAGCCGAACCGCTAAACTGAAATTAAATAACCTTTCTATATGAGAAAGGCAAAAAGTAAAAAGATTATTGAAGAAAAATTAATTGTGGTGTACTTGAACGGATCGGTTTTCCAATAAAAAAAACCTATTTTAATCCACCTAGCGGTGCAATTGTGCCTTTCTCAATTATGAATCACGAGAATGTGTGCGTTGTTTATGTGTTTTAGCTTTTAATGAATCTTTTAAATGCATATATTACATTTTATTATTATACATCACATGACAACTATATACAGGAAAATAAATCATTATTCGAGTTCTAAAATTTTGAAAAAGAAGAAACAGCCACGGTAATATTGAACTGAAAAAAGGTGCAAAATCGGCAAAGTCCCAAAAAGTCGATTTTTATAAAAAAAAAATTTTTCGAGATAAAATAAAATCTCGACGTTTCATGCATATTAAAGATGTTTGGCATCAAAAATACGAATTCGATTTCTGAAATTTCATGAGGTCCCCCCTTTGAAAAAAAATTGACATCTGTGGGGATATTATAGCTATCATTTGGGACTAAGTTTGTGAAAATCGGCCCAACCATTTCCGGGAAACTGATGTGAGCTTGTAAATTTTGAACGATGGTCGCTTTTCCCGGGCACTTCCGGAACCGTCTATGGTGGTCAATGTAGTGAACGAAAGTTTGGTTGGCCGTCGGTGACCTAGAACAGCAAATTCAAGTTGTTTGAGAGACATTTTAGCGAAATTTTTACCTTTTTTGCTTTCATCGGAGTATCGGTTTGAATCACAATTTGCTATGTGATCGCACGCCACAACCTGTAACTCTGGAACCGGAAGTCGGATTGGTATGAAATTAAATAGCCATTTACGGGGACGCAATACCTTTCATTTGAGGCCAAGTTTAGTCGAATCGGTCTAGCCATCTCCGAGAAACCGATGTGACTGTTATTCTGAATTTAGATACTTCCGCCGGGGCTTCCGAAACCGAGGATGGTGGCCAATGTGGCCAAATAGACTTTGAATGGATGTTAGTGACCTTATACTACAAATCGAAGCAGTTGTGGTCATATTTTGGAAAAAATTTCACCTTTATACATTCATTGCAGAATTTATTAAAATCGACATTTTCTGCGTGTTCGTACTTATCACCCTGTAATTCCGGAACCGGAAGTCGGATCCATTAGAAATTCAGTAGCAGCCTATGGGAACGTTGCACCTTTCATTTGAGACTAAGTTTGTCAAAATCGGTTCAGCCATCTCTGAGAAAAATGAGTGAAATTTTTGGTCACATACACACACACATACACACACATACATACATACACACATACATACACACACAGACATTTGCCGAACTCGACGAACTGAATCGAATGGTATATGTCACTCGGCCCTCCGGGCCTCCGTTAAAAAGTCGGTTTTCAGAGCAATTGCAATACCTTTCTATTGAGAAAGGCAAAACATGTTAACCAAAAAAACATGTTAACCAAAAATTTGAGTTTTGTGGTATTCAAAATTTTAAACAAAAATTCATGGCAAACAATCAAAAAATTTGATGCAAAAGGAACCGTTCAAGTACACGAGAATGTAAATACAAACAATTCAAATAAAAACGTGTTTAATCCACCTAACAGTGTGATGAGACATTTCTTATAACTCTTATCACTCTCTTCGGATATTATATCGTTTGAGAGCATTTAGAACTTGATGCTTCGTGATGTTTTTGATAACACATACTACATGGGATAGTGGCAGGACTCAGAGAATCGCTCAAATCAGCATAGGACAACATCAGTGCTAGAAATCTCAAACCAAATCAATGGGAAAGCAAAAAAATGGCCCATAAAATAGACATACCAACGAATTATTGTTAATGCTCTGTTAATAAAATATCTATATTGTGGTGGGAAAACTGAATTTTCCTAAAGGGGTTATATATTGTACTGAAACAAAAAAAACTATTTTTTTTAATCGATTTGAAGTTTATATTTTACTCAAATTTCCAACGCGGCTGAGAACTAAGAAATCAACGCTTTTTCTTGAAAAGGGCGATACTAGCAGTGATACCATTCAAAGAAAATCAACAGTAAATATTTCCAGACTTGGTTTTATTTCCTATTTAAGAACTATTGTGTTTTTTGACATCCCAGATTGCATGATTCAGTGATAGAAACCCAAAACTTCATAAAGTATTTGAAATTATTAAATTAAAATTTGTTTTTGCTATTGAAATTTACAAAATGATAGTATCGCCCCTTTGGCGATTGTTTACTTTTTCGGTCCCATCTATCAGCATTGAAGTATCGCCCTTACGTTTTTTTGCAATAACTACCGTTTTACACCACCGATTTCGTCCGGGTTTTTTCAATAGAGATCATTGTTTCAAATTTTACTTCGACATCGACTTTTTCTAAAGGTGACTTCCCAGTAGTATTCTTGATTTGAATTATTATCGCTAATCCTAATGCCAAAGAACAAATAATATCGGCCCACCTCTGCGTCGATTCCTAGTCCCACCAGGAGTACTTGCACCAAATTTGAAGCAAATCGGACAAGTCTAACTACCGGACCAACGGGCCTGAAATTTGTATGGGAATTATCAACAATTTACATGGAGAAAACCCACCAGCACGCATTTTCGCCGCTAGGTGGCACTGTATGCATCGTATTATCACTGTAAGTGAAAATAAGAATGATAATTGAATTGTCTACAACTTTGTCGAAGACTGCAAGTAAATCCGACTTTGTTAAAAGAAGTTATTAAACTTTTAACGAAGTGATGTCTGAGTCAGTTTTGCATGGGGCCTAACAGTGCATGGTTGTGTATCAGTACTCGATTCACACGAACTAAACATTTTTGTGAAATAATCGTTAGGTTTAGCGCAATGGTATGTTCAGAAGAATTATAGTAAATAGTACGAGTCATGCTTTGATTAGAAAATTTTAGTTCCACCTGTTACCGCATAGAGGGCGCCAACACTAACTTTTCAACGGAGAGAGATAGAAACGTGGTGTCTTCTACAAAGTTATAGAACAGGCATTTTCCAGTATTTCTTCTGAACATCTTGATACTCTATCTCTCTTCTATGAAAAGTTAGTAGTGGCGCCCACAGGTGGAACTAAAAATTTTCCAACCAAAACATAACTCGTATTATTTACTATAATTCTTGTAAACGTACTATTCGGCTAAATCTAACCATTATTTCACAAAAATATATAGTTCGCGGGAGTCGAGTACTGATACACAACCATGCACTGCTAGGCCCCATGCAAAACTGACTCAGACATCACTTCGTTAAAAGTTCTTTTAACATAGCCGGATTTACTAGCAGTCTTCGACAAAGTTGTAGATAATTAAAATATCTTTCTTATTTTCACTTACAGTGATAATACGTTGTATACAGTGCTACCAAGCGGCGAAAATGCGTGCTGGTGGGTTTTCTCCATGTAAATTGTTGAAAATTCCCATACAAATTTCAGGGCCGTTGGTCCGGTAGTTAGACTTGTCCGATTTGCTTCAAATTTGGTACAAGTACTCCTGGTGGGACTAGGAATCGACTCAGAGGTGGGCCGATTGAGTTTTCAAAAATTCATCATTTTTCTGGGCAGTCTAGTGCACAGTGCTCTAAAACTCTAGCGAAATCGTCTTAGGGCACCAGCGGGTCTGTAATGAATACTAAAAATTAATTTCTATTCCATAATTTTCAGTTCAGCAATTCGAGAGTTCGTGCTCACCGCAAGCCATGAAAAATAGACTACGTTGTGAAGTGATGATCACTATTTATTAAAAAATCACGGTTAAATAAAAAATAAAACTATTAAAAAATTTCAAATAGTTTATAATTTTCACAAACCTATTAGGAAAAATTGTGTAATAAGCTTTCGTAATATTGTGTAGGAAAAAAGCTGAAAATTTGAAAAGAAATCTGAGGATTATGATTGATTACAGAACTCTGGAATTTTCTATTGGAATGTTTTCAGGCATGAATTTGATATTGATGCTATTAGACAACTGTGAAATCAAGACCAATAGATTAGTTACATATCAGGACCACATTCCGAAAATTTATCAAAAGTCCTCATGATGTTTACAACAACAGGTTATCAATCTACGGATCAGATAATGTTATAGTAATATTGAATTAAATCAGTTTGCATCAATAAATTTTCAACTCCAATCCAATATTTTTTTGTGTGGTGGGGGGGGGGGGGTGTATGGTGTTAAAACCTTCTCTTGGCTACGCCGTTGCTTGGAGTTATTTATTTCGCTTTTCATTTTCCGAAAAGTTTCAGATCGATCCGATGGTCATAAGTTAGAAAAATTGCAGTCAGAAGGTTCGCACAAATGAACATTTTTGCACTGATAACTTATCAAGTTCCTTCCAGACAACTTGGAAGTGTTCGGTGATTATTTCTAGCGGTTGTAGATAGAAAAATGAAATAAAAAATTCGATTTATCGAAATAATGTTTGGCTTATTTCATTGGATTATTACTATATTGAACAATAAATAGGCGACGAAGAGTAATCCACAAACAACCAGCCATAACTTTTAAAGTATTCAAAATAGATATTTGAAGTCTTCAGTAAAGTTATTCGCAAAAGTAAGAGCTACAAATTTGCTGAAAGCATCATTTCGTTATAATCACTTCCAAGAAAATTTGTGAAAATATCTCACTCATAGGGGGATTAATCAGCAAAAGCACAATACCAAAAGAAAGAGCATATTACCTCCATTAAATTCTCCGAAGATACTATTGACCTAAAATAAGCCGTTTTGGCGTTAATAATAGATTACATGTTTTTGGTGATATTTCTGGCAATGGGAAATGATAGAAATCTTTCGTCCGCATTTAATGTTAAATATCTCTTTTGATAATAGTCCGATTTCAACAATCTATAGCTTGTTCGAAAGGTATTCGTTTAAGCTGTCTAAAAACATAAAAATTGTTAATCTATATTGTCAATTCCGGCAGATAATTTTAAAAAACTGCAAAAAACGCCATTTTTGCGCATTCAAGCATTCATATCTTAAAAACTAAACATCAGAATCAAAAACAAATTAATAGCGTTCATACTGTTTTTTAGTTCTTTCATTTAAAATTGGTTTGGATAAGATCGGTTCAGCCATTGCTGAGAAACACGAATGAGAATTTGTCCGTTACATACACACACACACAGACACACACACACACAGACATTGTCCCAAATCGTCGAGCTGAGTCGATTGGTATATAAGACTCGGCCCTCCGGGCCTCGGAAAAAATCTTGAAAGTTTGAGCGAATTCTATACATTTCTTTTATAAGAAATGTAAAAAATATGAAAATCGGATGAATAGTTTTTGTGATATCACGTTCACCGCAACGGTACTTTTCAAACAACTTAGTTTCGAGATAGTTGCGTTTAAAGTTTTGTGTTAACTTCATACGCGGAAGAACTATGCGCGCTGCGAACGGCTGTAGTTTGAAATCTGAATGTTTTCAAAAGTATGTACTTTCAGAATATTCAACAATTTTGTTTTCGATTTTTTGAGTTCCAGCTTTATATATAACCCCTTAATACCAATCCTACCCATATTAAAACCTAAATGACATGATAGCCAGCATAGCCGATCGCCCCCATTTTCATAGTTCACGAATAAGAGTAAAGGATAGGGTAAGCAGCAAATGTTGATGTTCCACCTACTTAACGGATGGACGACGACTCATTAGAACTGTTGACATTTTTTAATTGGTCAAGTAAAGTGGCACATATTTGCCAAAGACACATGCAGATTTCAATCTATCGGCAACAATTTTCGAAAAACTGACATCGATATAAATGCAGTGTAAACAATACACTCCAAACAACTTCTACCCAAATTTTCAAGAGAAAATACCCAATGGGTCATTTTCTACAGAGTTTTTTTTTCGTGATACAATTTGATGTGGGACACGCTTTAATAGCGTTTTTCTAGAAACCGCGTTTTTCAAATTGATGAACATGATAACTCAAAAAGTAATCAACAAATTGTTTTTACTTTTTTATAAGAATGTAGAATATGTGTAGCATTCGATCCATTACCATTTCGTACTTTAAAAACTGTTATAAGAACCCAGCAGTGAAATTAACATTTAAGGCTCGTAAGTCGGTGAAAAATCCCCGTTTCCAAGTGACGCAATATCAACATTCTCATATTACCAAGCATACTAAGACCCAGGATGCTGATTGCGTTTGTCGAAAAGTTGGAAGCAGTGAAAACGTACCTCAAGATGAAAAACGTGGATCATATCAAGAAGGAACTGGAATTCATTAACTAAAATCGGAGGGCATCTACCAGGCTTCGAGGCACAACAAAGAACTAGCCAGTCGTGGGTGCGCATACTATGATCACCTTAGAGGGCTTAAAATATGAGGCTGAGCATTATTATTGAAAGGTAAAATTCAAATCCTTGCGAAGTGACGTCAAGCAGTGCACAATTTTCCAAGCCTTCATGAAATCATCTAGTACATAGCAAGTATTGCCTCCAAACGGGCTGAAATCATGAAAATTCAGCAGCAGACATCCACAGAAGTTATATTAAAAACAGTTAAACAGACGTATTCTGCATACTGGATATCGGTGAGATCGTTTCAAATTTTACCTAAAGTAATTGCTATAAGCTCTACTTGTTGTACTGATAATCTGATTAGATTATTCCAATCATTTTCGTTATTATGATTGCCATATGAATGTTTTGCATCGGTTATAGTTTGTAATTATTTTTAGTAGAATAGTGTTTGGGGGACGATTTGGAACGTAGTTACCATACGCGCCAGACTTTTATATGAGCATTGAAATTAGTGAAACCGTATAGGGGTTTATCTACTCATCGTGAAGTGTTAGAATCCTTCTTGGAGCTGTTTGAGGATTTTTTTTTTCTTTTTCGTTTTTATATTACTAATCAACCGATTTCGACTATTTTCTTTATCATTATTCCAGAGAGCGAGTAAAGGCGCTATAACCTTGGCACTATAAGCAGGGCAGGTTTAATAACCTCTGCCCCATCCCAGGAACTTAGGACCAAAGGAGTGACATTAACCCTCTTAGCCAAGTCACTCCCAATGATTTATCAAACCCCTATCAAATTGAAACGGTTGTGTACGGTTGTCCACGTTTCTTCCTTTTTCGAGGTTCAAAATGATTCGTTGATCAAATTCTTCATTAAATGAATAATTTGATTGCCGTATTTTTTTGAATCATCTTCATTTTGTACGCTGCACAGTTGGCCTGGCCGCTTTAATCTTTGTGTCACATAGTATATGAACCACAAACATTAATATTGACAAGAAAAATTGTAGGCGAATGTCTGCAGTTTTCCAGGATCCCTACATGTATTGGCTGTGTGTGTGTGTAGACTAGACTAGACTAGACTAGAATGTAGAATATGTGTAGCATGTCGATCAACTACAGAAACCTGAAAAAAATTGTCAGTATTATTATGAAGAAAAGTCAGCGAATATTACAGTAAAATATCAGATCTTTCGGTTTTTATGAAGCCATTTTCCGAAACTCTAACTTTTTTCTATTTTTTGTGGTTCATCGACTAACCACAAGTGTAAGATTTACAAAACTTATTGAATTTCCCGTATCTGACAATTTTATCGAGAGTTATCGTGTTTTCCGCGGCGCTCCTCGACGTGGGAATGGTTTGAAGTCTACTCTTGAAACGCTCGCATATGTGGCTCTGCGTGACTGTTGTTGTGAATTTGTTATTTAATGTTTGACTTGGTTGAAAATGGTTTTATTTATGATGGATTCGAAAAGTTTGGGAAAGCAGGACAGAATGGCAATTCCACGATAATTGCGAATATCAGATTTTTTACCCGATTTATAAATAGGTATTAAAAAAGATTTTTTCCAATCTTTTGGGAAAATACCAGATTCTAGTGACTTATTGAACAGCCAGAATAAAGGTGACGTAAGCTCAGTTGCTAAATTCTTTATGAAAGCAGGTGGAATTCCATCAGGTCCTGAGCCTTTAGTGGCATCTAGATCATTGAGACCAGACAAGATATCTTGAACATGAATGTGACTGACACCAACATCCCTTGAATAACCAGGAAAATAAGAAAAATATTCAAAGTCACGATCATTGTCTGAATAGTTAGAATAAGTTTCTTGAAAAAGTGTTGCGAAGAGATTACAAATATCTTTTGAAGTTTCACCGTCTCTCCCATCTAAAGACATTTTTGATGGAAAGTTGCATGAATTCAACTTAGTTTTGATGTAATTAAAAAAGTTTTTTGGGCATGACTTGATCTCATTTTCAGTTTTTGCATTATATACAGTTAGTGCCGAAGAAATAGCCAAAGTTAGTTGGTCACGAATGTTGAGGTATTTTTCCAAATTATCCTGATTATTGTGTTTTCTGTGAATTTTGTGAGCTTTTTGCTTCCGATTTTTCAAATTAATTATTTCCTTGTTGAACCAAACTGGATTTTTGGATGCATGATTTCGTCGTTTTTTCGTGAGATGAATTATTTGCCATAAAATATTATATTATTTTTCGTACACAATGAATATATAAATAATATATAAATAATTCTTAACATTACAAAAAAGATCCATTGTAACCTTCAAAATCGTATACCAAACAACCTTTGATTTGAGCACTTTACACCGGACGCCCCCCTTAAGGGAGATATTAGCAGGGTATTGACCTTTCCACTCCCGTTAAAAAAGAAACGGTGCCGAAATATTTCGCGAGGAAAACAAAAAAAATACACTGCAAAAACCGGTTGAGGTTAGGTATTTCGTGAGGCAAACAAACCAAACTCCTTTAGTTTGACTTTGCATCTGTGGTTGTAAATGAGCTGTCAGAAATCTTAATAGAGTACTTGACAATCTGTAACTGCATAAGTGTGTTTAACAGTTTGTTTTCCTCCACCTGTCATAGATGGAGGAAAACAAATCGAAAATAACTTTTCGGTCGGATTATTTTCATGATGGAATATGACCAACTGGAATTCTACGTCTCCCGAATAAGTTTGACAGCGACAAAGAGTATTTCAACACCATTATAAATACATTATGAAAGCTAATTCAAATGTTTAAATTGGCTGACAGTTTCATATATGACAGCTGGAGGAAAACAAATCCTCAAGTAGTGTGAGTGAAATCATTTGTATAGAACTCTATAAATGAGATCAGCAGAATGTATTACATTACAGCAAAATTATGGCGTAATCTAACGCAATCTAACGAGTTCCATGACGATTAATAGTATAATTTCTAGCAAATATGAAAATATAGCGGAATAATGCGAATTCGAGCAAGAATGCAAAAAATTGCTATATTTGTAGTAGATTCTAGCGAATTGTAGTGGAAGTATTCCGGAATCTAGCTAAGACAAGACGTGACGATCGGCTTCTTATTTTTTCTTCGACGTTCTTCTTTTCGCTCATTTTACCCCTGCCGAAATCTTACGAACAGTGTCGCTACTTTTATTAATGAAAATGGATTCTTGGTGATTTAGTTTATGTCTGGAATGGTTTGATGAAGCAATTTTCTTAAAAAAATTCAGCGTATGGATTGGTTGCTTTCTTATTATTGTTAAAGTCAATCAACCGCATATGTATGGTAAATTTTTGTTCTACTTTGTCGCACAATTTCTGTTCAATTTGAACATTTTTACTCATTTAAGGAAAATAACTTTATTTGTCTGAAGTAATTACTATAATGTCCAATAAATATAGCAACACTGCCAAACATCATTTCGCTATCCCTATAGAGTTCTATGCAAATCAGTTCACACACACTAATTGGGGGTTTGTTTTCCTCCCATATTTTGGGGTGGGGGGGGTATTTTGATTTAGTACGATAGAATAACGATCAAGAAAGCCGAATTTGATTTGCAACATTATCTTCCCAAAGAAAAAAAAGGAAAAACCAATTTGCGCCTGAGGGCACATCAAAAATTTGATTTGAAATGTTTCGTGCTCCACTCGTCCGTAACTGACACCAACTTGCAGCCTTGAATTTAAATTTCTGGATCAAATTTGAATCGGAGCTATACACATGCAGTTCGTCAAACACACTGGTCCAAATTAAATGATTTTTTACAATTAAAATATACCATATTAGGTATAAATGCGTTAGGCAGACAGACAACGATCAATCGAAGTAGCTTTGACCACATTGGCCGCCTATGACGGTTCTTGATGCCCCGGAACTTGCCAAACTCCCAAGTTAATGTTCCATCTATTTATCAGCGTATTCTTTTCCGATTTTTAAAAACTTTTTTTTAACTAAAGATATGTCACAACCATTAACTGCCATTTAACATGTTATTCAGCTCTGACTTTTGGTTCCGGAGTTATAGGTTGATTAACACGGTCACACAGAAATTTCCCATATAAACCGTTACAATCCAAATAAAAATCTATTTAATAATTTGACCCCGGAATGGTAATTCCCATGGGCCATTTTTCAAAATTAACAAACTCATATCAGTTTCTCGAAAATGGCTAGGCCGATTTTTACAAAATTAGTCTCAAATGAAAGGAACATTATCCCCTCTGCTATGAAATTTCGTACCAATCTATTATGTGGTTCCGGTAATATGTCTACATTGTCCGGTCACATGTAAAATTCTCATATAAGCCGGAACAAAAAAAAATGTTTTCAATGGAATGACCAAATTAAATTAAAGAAATAGAATTCGTGTTTTAATGGAAAATATCTATAAAATGCATGAAACGTCGAGGTAAGATCTTACATCGAAACAATTAAACAGAAATCGACTTTTTAGCACTGTGCTGATTTTGCACCTTTTTGCCTTTCTCCTGTAGAAAGTGTTTTCCTGAGCCACTTATACCATTCGACTCAGTTCGTCGAGTTCGGCAAATGCCTGTGTGTACGCGTATATGCGTTTGTGTGTATGTATGTGACCAACAACTGCACATCGGTTACTTGGAGATGGCCGAACCAGCTTTATCAAACTTATTCTCAAATAACGTTCTCATAGGGTGCTGTTGAATCATTTAATTCCGACTTCCGGTTCCGGAGATACGGTTTGAAGAGTGCGTATGAGCATGTTATCTAAAACTTCATAAAATATGTTCTAAATTGCTTGAATTTATAAATACAGCTCATTAATGTCCAATCAAACCAACACTGACCCATTTGGACACCTTCGGCGGAACCGGACACTTCGGGAAAGTGGCTAAGTTCATGAATTGAACTCACATCTGCTACTCGGAAATGTCTAGCTCGATTTTCTTAAATTAAGTCTCAAATGAAAGCCACGGCATTCCTATTGACTGATATTAAATTTCATTGGAATCGGAGTTCTGGCTCTTGTGTAACGGGTTGAAGTAAGCGGTCACGTGCGAAATTCTCATACAAACCGGTATAATCATTATATCTAAATGATACAAAATTAATTGAAATGAGTTATAAATTGCCTAAAATTGTTCGTCCTGATCGCTAGTCTCTTTTACTACATTGAGAACCGTTGAGGATTCCGGAAGATTCCAGAAAATGGACAACTCCCGAAATTAGATTTACACCTTTTTCTAATCTATTGCTGACTCGATTCTAGCAATCTCTGTCTTTAAAGAAGGGTATGGTTTGCACATTGATTGCACCCGAAATTCATTTAATCGAAGTACTGCTTCCGGAGTTATGAGTTAAAGAATTCGATCACATGAGAATGCCCTATGTAAACCTTTGTGCCTTTTTCCTATAGACAGGTTATGCAACCACTCTGAAAATGGTTCAATTGGCTATCAGAATTTTGTCCCGATCTGACTTTCGGTTCCGGAGTAACAAGTTGCATATATTCCAAGTTTTCACGTGAGGCATATTTTTTCCTTTTTCAAGGTTTGTAGGAACGCGTCAAATGGAAAATAGACAGACAAAGAATAACCGGAATGGTGACAATTCACCTCTTATTGGACACACTGAGAAAAGATATGTCCCCAAGCTGGAATCGAACCGGCAATCTCCCAGTCTCTAGTCGGGTGCGTTAATCGCTCCGCCATCGAAGAACTGTGATGATGACATCACAGATTCCCAACAGTATCGTGATCACCGCCACAGCCACAATACTTACCAATAGGCCCATCGACCCCCAATGTCTCCTAAAAACAAATTGAACTCATGCTGATTAAGCTAATTAGGTATGAAATTTTTTTGTTTCAAGTGTGTCAGCGTCGACACATCATGTTGGTGGATGGTAAGCCATTGTATATAGCTGTTCTAATGTAACAAACATTTTCAAAATTATATTGAACATAACGAACCACGAAATCATAGCTTGGAAAAATGTGAAAGGCTCATTTGCACCACTAGGTGGATTAAAATAGGTATCTTTCTTTCTTTTTAATAAATCGAAGCTGTTAAAATAGTCTTCTTCTGTCACTATACATAGCCTCAACCCATTCTGATTATAAAGTATAAATTTGTCTTAAGAGGGTCTTCCAGCGTATAATTTAAAAAAATGATTTTTTTTATATTTGCATATTTTACATTTTTAAGATAAGAAAAACATGCTCTAAAAAGGATTTACTTGTATTTGACTCGGTTCTTCAACTGGAGCCCATAAAATGGCAGGGGTAGACAAAATCGGAGGCCTGCCAAATCGGGTTCCCACTGTATTACAATAATAATAATAATAATAATAAGATAATATAATAATATAAATGAAGTATCACGAAGATTCTAAGTTATTCGCATTGTATCACAAATATATGCATCACATAACCATCTAAACAGCAGTCTTCCCAAATGAATATCGAACACCATGTTCGCTCTAGTTCTGTGCTCATCCTACACCATCATTTCGTGTGCAAACTCGAACGCGCTATTGCGTACCAAAACACGAGCACATGTTCGTCTGCACAACCGAGCCCCATGTACGTACGCGGTGTTCGTACACACAGGTTCTTGATACTAGCTTTATCTTTCTCTCGCTCATCATCATTAGCATTGACTCATTCTGTTTTGCGTGTACCTTTCTTAAGTACGCACACGGTGTACGTACACGGTGTTTAAACCTAAGTTTGCACATCGTTCGCTTGGGTTTGATGTTCGATGCGAACCTGTACACAAAGGCAAAACATGTTTGAGGTTGAACGCGCGCACGAAATTTTGAACAGTGTGTCGGTACTATCTTAACTAAAAGCTGTCGGGTTTACTCCAACAGCAAAAATATTTTCGAAAAAATAACAAAGCAAAATTTGAATGGTTTCAGCTCGTATTCAAAGCAGCCAGTTGAGTATAGTATGTGTACTAAAAATCGTTATTTTATAAACGTTAACGGTTAAAATTTTAAAACCTGCCAACAGCAATCAACATCCAGATTGGCCTCAGAATATCAATAATATTTCAATGACAATATCTCTGAAGCAAATTTATTACCCATTTCACATTATGATTTGAACGATACACAAAGTTAATATTTTGTTTCCTTTCTCATCGAAGCCAGCTCTTGTTTAAAAGAAGGAAAATATTGAAATATGTTGTACATGACTTAATATTAATTTCAAGTCGGGTTTTTTATATTGAAAAACATGAGTTAATTTTTGATAGATCATTAAACACTTTAAACAGCACCTGTCCATAAGCAACAACCAGCTAATTATTTTCCGTTCATGTATTGTGACGGTAACGGAACACTGATATTTCGAATTTAAATTTGAATAAAAATGCTCTTGATACGGCAAATGTACATAATACCAATTCCAATCGAACGACCCCTTCAAAAATGCAGTAGTCCACTGAAACGTATCGCTGCCTCAAGGGAAGAAAACCGTCTGTATGTTGAATATGTTGTTATTTTGACGGAACGTGCGCTTACAAATGCTTCACACTCGATCGGTGGCAACATCCGACTGCAATATGAAGTCATTTGAGCATGTAGTAGAAGAAGAAGAAGAAAAATAACAAAACCCACACTGACTGTCTGACTGACTGAGCTTTGAATGTGATGAAGCAGTTTACGCAAACATGAAATTTTGCCCGTTTCTAAATTGGTCCGCACTCAGAGTCAGCTGTCGGCGATGTAATAATTTGCATGTTTTACTGGTTTTGGATTATGAGATCTTGTCATTATCCGATCTAATTTGTGCTGTGGAATTTTCGTACGGAATTTGATTCACACCACATATGCCATATTTTAGCGCAATCATCCTTGTTTATTTGCGGTGATGACCATTGAGCACCTCTGATCAGAAGAAGTGGGTACTCAGATCAACAGCTCGTTAGTTTCATCCAGACTCGTTTATGGTATGATCCTTCGAATGTGATTGTTAATTAAACAAGAATTCCTCTTCCTTATTACACGTCTGGGAGATCATTTGGCAGTAGTCTTCTCGTAGTCTGAAATTATTTCTACACTTGCCGTCTTCATTATACACGAACCGAGCTTTATGAGTTCTAACTTTACGATGCACCAAATCTTCAAATAAACGCATTTTTCCGCATCAATTTTATTGAGCGTTGGCAATAAAACGACCCATAAAGGTATATATTTCCATCCAATTAGCTTAAGTAAAATATAAACATGTTCTTTTCTGTCCCGAAAACAACGACAACTATCCACACGCGTTACGATCTCGGGTTCTTAATTATCGATTAATGGTATTTCGGTGTTGTGCCACAGATCATCTAGGGACCAGCCCCGGAACGGACTGGGTACAAAATGTGTTCCACCAAAAGAATCGTAAATAAAGTCAACTGAACTATTCAGTCTGTTGTATTTTAAACGGGACTTCATATCCAACCACCACTTCCTACTTCGATTATCATGATCACCAACTACTTCGCAGGATTCATACTACTTTGTCTATTTTTTTTCATCTCCTATTCCGTTTCCACTTTCAGATGTCCCGGGGGCTCAGATTGCGCCCAAGTTCCACCGGACCGGACTGTTTCGCAATCGATTCTCGCGCATCTGGGATCCGCATCCGGAGTACAAAATCGACGCGTTTGGTCTCAACATGCACATAATCTTGTGGCACGATCGCAGCTTTATGCCTGAAGACATTAAGGTAAGTGCGGTGCAGTACGTACATCGTGGTAATGTTCGGCTTTACACCTTCGAGAATGTCCCGCCGCCGCCGCCAGTGGGGCAAATGACAGACGCAAAAAAATACGGAAAGACACGGAGTCGGTGGCATGGTTCGTAATTTTCCAATTAGAGAGGGTGCCAATTTATGACGATTGCTTGTGGATGTCCTACTGTGCGCGCACCGTGTGCATCCCAGTTCCTATTCCTCGGCGGAAGGTCTTTCGGTAAACATCTGAAATGAAGCGTTTCTACGTATATCGAGTCGAATGCCTGCACGGATGTGCGATTATTGTAACTGGCTAGCGAAGACATTAACGGGTGCTTAGGTATCGTTTGGAAAATTGAATCGAGTCACAGTGGGAAGCTGACATTGCTTATCGCTGTTAATTTAATTATTTAGATGTGTAATGTTTAACAGGATTAGATGATGGTTATTACATAAAATTAAATAAATAATGTGAACAGCGTAGGAGCGTTTCAATAATAGCTAAAACACTTTGGTGCTTACTATTTAAGAAGGAGCATCTTTCAAATTCTATTAAGAATTTTTATAACACCTGTTTTCCTAAGAGTTGGTGTGAACATTATCAAACTATACCGTACTTCTACGCCTTCGCATGATTAGTAAAATGAACCGTTATACCGTTATTTTATTTCTCCCTAAGGAAAAAGTTTGGATGAAAACAAATTTTTCTCAACTAACGAGAAACTTAAGCAAAAACTCTTTTGACTTATCATCAAACACCAATTTAGAGCCGGATTGAGCAAGTGTCAGATTAACGCTTGCTCCAAAAAACAGAGAAATCGAATCTGAGTTCGTCTTAGGTAGCCACAGCCCGAATTTGATCATCCGAATCAGTTCGCCAAGTACAGCAAATATCAGTTGCTGTGTGTGTTTTTATTACAATAAGGTTAATAAAGCATCAAAAGCCTGAAACTGTGTTGTACTCTTGTTTCTATACTAACCACCAAAATTCCTTCTTAATTTTCTTCCTCCTTTTCCCCACGGGATCGCGTCAAAGTATTATTTCGTGAGGAGGCTGAATGTACCTTTCGCACCTCTTTCCCTTGCTCACGAAGTTTCCGCAATCAGCTCGGAACCTCGCTTGATCCATTAAATTGTTCATTGTTCATGCCATTTACATCCCGACTTTCCTCTTGTAATCCATTATTCTCGGTCATTGAGATCCTCTGCGAATCCCCGGCGATAAGCATACCCTACCTCGATTGAGAGTTCCCTGGAGGTAGAATTTCTCACGATAGTGCAGCCAGGATCCGTTATCGGAGCTTCGACACGAGCTACAGCTCACTGTAGCTGTTTGATTTTTTCATATTTCTCTCATTTTAGAAGCGTTTCCGATCCAAAGAAACAGCAATGTCCAATGTGTCCCATTTCTTCTCATTTTCTGCACAGACTAAATATGTCTGAATTTTTGCAGTTTCTTACCTGATGCCTGAAACATTTGCATCTCTTCATTCGTTTTTAAACGTTCAATGAACGCACTGACCACTAAACCTTGATTTGGTTTGTTTCCAACAGGTGGCTACGGTCGTCTAAAGCCTTTTCGACAGCGTTTACGTTGCACTGAGTGCTTTCCTCATCCAGTTGGCGCAGCTCCCAGATCACATTGCTGCTTCAGCGCACTCATGTTCTGTTGTGATCTCGTCCAACTTCACTATCTCCTGCCCTTACGTTTGTTTCTTCACCTAGCAATTTTTTGGTGAGCGTTTTGAAGGCAAAGCTCTTGACCGTAAGGTGTTTCTACCCTATTCTACCCTAACTGCGTCAACTCCGCATCGATTCTCACTTTCCGGAGGAGCTCAGCGTGCGTCGATCGCCCTCGATGTTTCCCCGCTAGGCTACCTTCTGCATTCTTGACATTGCCTTGTGTTTCACAACAGTGCGTCAATCGCTTGCTTGCCTCAGACTGTCTTCTTGATCATTCTTCGATGTTTCTTCTCTTTCTCCGTTCCACGTGTCTTTCTTTTACTTTTAATCGAACGTGGATTCCGGGATCCCTTAGCGTCATTTGAGCTTCCTCAGCGAAAGCAGAATCGCCTTACCCTCGTCAATTGTTTTTTTTTGCGTTCCCAGCTCACATCCTCAATGTAATCTATTCTTGTTCGACGGCATCAATTGCGGATTTAGTATCTGTTAATCCTAGTGTGGGCGTTGTTCTTGTCCTAGTGTGGGCGTTGTTCTTGTCCTCTATGAACTCGTAGAGTTCTTTTATCTTCTCCTTGAACTCCGTCGTGTTGGTCCTCCCAAGTTGCAGATGAATCACTCCTAGCAGCTAGCTTCCGCTGCTCTTCTTGACGCTAGTCCAACTCGAGGAGGCCACACAACGTGGCAAATTCAGACTGTCTAATTTACTGAGCCCCTCCGCTCCCTTATACCATTTAGTACCACTTTCTCGTTGAGGACCCAACTTGTTCGCGAACTACTCGGTCTAGTCCCCGACGCTACTCCGCCGGAGAATTCCCCGACAAGAGATGTTCTCCCGAAACCGAGCCAACCAGCTGTGTGCGACGATTTCGATGAAGTAAGGCGTCCGGTTCCATGGTACTCCGATGACTCGCAACTGGCGGTGTCTCGTCGAGGTCTACTCAGTCTAGTCCCCGGCGGTGTATCTAGCTTACACCGACGGAGAGTTCCCCGGCGAATGAAGCCCTCTCGACACCGATTCTTCTTAGCTTTTCACTATATTTCTATCGGGCCAACTGGTAGGTCAGTCCGGCGATTCCGGGTGGAGCGTGACGTTCGTGGCCTTTGCCGACTTTTCACAGGCGTAGTCCACGCGGTTGTGGAAGCTCAACCGGTCATCGATCATCACTCCCAATTGGTTCAGTGCATGCTTCGATGCAATCACGTGCCCTACGACGTCGATCTGCATCCGCTGGACCGCTTTTCAGTTGCTGACCAACGACACTTCCGTCTTGTGATGAGCTATCTACAGCTTGACACCGTTCATCCAGCTCTCGATCGCGTCTATTGTCCCGTCATCGACACCTCCATTTCTTCAAATGTCTCACCAATCACCGTTAGTGACAGGCCGTTCGCGAAACCCGCGATTTTCACTTTCCTGGGTAGCCGCAGTGTCAAGACCCAATCGTGCATCCCGTTCCAAGGAATTAGACGTAAAATGGAGTCCTGAGGAACACCCGGTGTGACTAACATTGACTTCTGCCCTTCGTTTGTCTCGTGCAATAGCCCTCTACTCTGGAAGTAGCTCTTCAAGATCTGGCATAGATAGTCAGAAACTCTCATTCTGTGCGCCACTGCGGCGATATCTTCCCAGCAGGCGCTGCTAAACGCATTCTCCACATCTATCGTGACCATAGCGAAGTATCGATCTCCTCTTTGCTTCTGTTCAGATTCCTTCTCAGCACTCTCTAGCAATGTCCGAATTTCTTCCACTGTTGATACTCCTTTGCGAAATCCAAACTACATCTTGAACAGTCCGCGCTCATCCACCGTGCATTTCGTCAGCCTGTTAGGGATTATTCTTTCCAGGAGTTTTCCAAGTGTATCCAGCCGACATATAGGCCTATACAAGGTCAGATCGCTCGGTGACTTCCCTAGCTTCGACAGCAACACCAGCTTCTGTACCTCCCACATTTCAAGGAAGTTTGTCTTCATTTAAATACTTCAGCAGCACCATCCTGAACATATCCGGATATGCCAGGGTCGCAGCTTTAAGCACCACATTCGGTATTCCATCCAGACAGGGTGATTTCTCTAATTTCGGGCGCTTCGATACTTTTGCAAGCTCATCGTTAGTCACTTGCCGATCGTCCGTATTTGCTGCTTCTTCTTCGCCGTACGACGTCGGTGTCCAGGTAGTTGGATCGTGCTTTGGGAAGATTATCTCCAGCTTACTTCCGGCTGGCGTCGACGGTCCCTTCATTATCGCCGTCGAAAATCGGTACAGACGCTAGGCGTCTACATCTCGGTAAGCTCTTTGTGGCAATCTGACTTGCTTCGCATGATCTCCTGTGTTAAAGCGGACCTAATTTACTGAAACGCTACTTTGCGCTACCCTCGATTTGTCTCCGATACTGCTCCCTGAACACGCCCTTTGGCTCTGAGACAAGCTGCGCGTAGCGTACTGAGCGTCTCGTTCCTGCAGTAAACTGGACGCCGTCTTTCGCATGGTTCCAGTTTTCGCGGCATCGTGGCGTCACAAACCGTCTCCCTCCTTCTAGTTAGATCAGCCACATCCACATTCCCGGTCCCGCTGTCCGGCCGAAGTGCCTTGACTAAGAGGTCTTTGTTGAAGCCTTCTGTCTTCCACTTTCGCTCGACGGTCATCCTTCTCCGTACTGTAGCAGGGTTCCATTGATCAATACGGTAGCGAATCGCCTGGTGGTCGCTATGCGTATACGGTTCGCATCTCTCTGAAATGTGCTAATGAACCCTTCATTGCACAATCTAGAGCTAAAGGTTTCTGCCGGATATATCCTCTTGTATTGGTTACTCTAATGCCCCAGTCTCACAGCTCTGACAATAAAGTCACCACCAATAACTATCGGCTTTGGACCGATCAATTGTTCGATTAACTACTCCAGCATTAGGTTGAAACGCTCCACTGTCTACTTTGACTACGATCACGAAGCCTTCGTATGAACGTTCTACTACTTCTTAAATGGAGCATCTGCCCATAACTTGTATCACCCAGTTACCGTTGTCTGGTGGGACTTGGTACGGCTCTGCAATCAACGCAATCCCACACATAGTTTCTGTAGTAGACTGCCACAACACTCGATCTACCTTCGTGATCTCATCCAGGTCCTTGCACACAATCACTGTCTCCGGGATTAAGGCTTTAACTTCTGCCTCCTCGTTCAGTGATTTGGTCATAATCACCTTTTTGGGTACGCCTGGTTCTCACCACGTTTTCACCCAGATCCCCAGCTCCGGGTCCTCTCTGACTTTCTTGATGAACGCTGCATACGTCGTCGTGTCATTAGATTTGATCAGTACTGCTACTTCTTTTGGCGCCTTCTGACCTTTTCTTCTTTTGCACCCCTTTTCTCTCCTCCTTCCGCTTTAGCTCTTTCCTTTGCTTCTCTTTCCGACCTTCAACGTAACACCAGCTTTCTGTCTGTTGAATGACGTCCTTCCCTTCGGTAGTGAGAGCGTCCTCGGGCGTCTTCCTTTTAGACCCCCCTGGTCTTCCATCTTCTGACTAGTAGCTTGCCCTTTTTGGAATCATGGAAATTGGCGTGTTCTCCACTCCAACCAACTTCTCTTTCCCCTGCTTCGAGGAAGCGGTAGCCTTTGCCGATGTCAATGCACGTTCAGCTACCCCAGCCCTCAGTTTTGACGTTTCGTACTCCTTCACAGCAGACATTAGCACCTTTCGGACTCTAAGAACAATCACCTTAATGTCCTTAACGACATGGTTTCTCACGTCCACAATCTTGTAGAGCTCTCCCACCAAGCACTTCGCTGCCGCTACTTTCAGCTTCTGTGGGGTTTTACTCACCACACTCTACCCACTCAGTTGCTAGTGCTGCTGCCTCCTTTCCACCTGATCTTGCTGTTGCTGCTGGTGGCGGTTACTTCACCAAGTCATCTCTGTAGATAGGATTTACCGCGCTTACTCCGTATGTGTGAATTTCTTGTTTGTTCTTGTGTGTGAGTTTTATAGTAAGGTATAAAAAGCTTCAAAAGCCTGGCCTGTAGTGTATTGGCACTGTGTGGGACTCACGACTCATTTTCGGGCCTAACTACTGAAAACACTCTTTAGTCTTTTTTCGTTGTTTCTCCTCACGGAACTACATCAAGGTATTACATCTTGGAAGAACTCGTTGTGCTTTCGTCGTACCTCTTTCTTCAACTCACGAGTTTTTCTTAGCTATCTCGGAGCCTCACTTGATCCTTGGAATGGCTGCACCTTTGAGCTATATAACTCTCGACTGTTCTCTTGCTTTTCGTCCCCATCTATTACGTTGGTATGTAGCTCTCGTCTCAATGATTTCATGAGTGATTCGGCTCCTGTTTCCGTGAGACATCCAGTTCCCAGCTTTTTCACGATCTACTCAGATAGTTCCCGGCTGTGAACTCACCCTACTCCGACTAAGAGCTCCCCAACGGAGGAATTTCTCCCGATACTCGCTTTCTTGAGCCATTTAATTCTCAGCTGTATCCAAATCTACTCGGATATTATCCGGTGGTGAAGCTACTCTACTCAGACTGAGAGTTCTCCGGCAGGGGAATTTTCTCTAGGTACCGATTAGCTCCCAGCCAATTAGAATTTACCCTACTGTGAAGTCCTCGGCGGTGGATTTATCCCGATACCGATGCTTGTTTTCGTGGACCATATAGCTTCCCGCTTCGTCCCGATCTACTGAATCTAGTCCCAGGCGGTAGATCTAGCCTACTCACCGGGTCATTCAGTAGGTGCCGGTCTGTCCAGTGATTTCGAGTGGAGAGTAGCTTCCCATTAACTGTTCGTTCGACGCGTTCTAGTCGATCTAGTTCCCGGCGGTGGATCTAGCGTACTCACGAACTACTCGGTAGGATGTCGAGGTGATTCCGGTAGGATCTGGCGTCCGATTCGCTGGCGCCCCGATGAACCGAACCCGGTGCTACGTCGCGTACTATTCAACTGGTCGATATTGTCGACTGTCACGCCGGTGATGCCCTTCAAACTTCTTCCAACCTAGGACATTCGATGACCACTTGCTCCGGCATCTCTTGCAAGTTCCCACACCCCAGGCAAAAGGGTGACGAAAAATGTCTAAACCAATGCAGGTACTTTCGGAAGCATCCGTGCCCGGTCAACAACCGCGTCAAATGGAAGTTCACCTCTCCATGTATATCATGTACCCACGCTGGCACATTTGGGATGAGTCGGAGGGTCCACCTTCCTGTATCAGCGTAGTCCCACACTTGTTGCAACTTAACCAACAAGTCTAGTTTGACTAGTCTCCTTGTATTTCATGTATTCCACTGCTGAGTACTTCACGACTTGAGCCAGAGTGATGCAGATGGGAATCATCTCGGCAATGACGCATACCGCCTCCGACGATATCCTTCTGTACGCACTCGCGACACTAACAGCCATTAGGCGAAACGTGCTTGTCAACTTCGTTCGGTTCTGGAGTACGTAGCCCTGAGGCACTCCCGCCATGACCCCAATTAACCTCTACCCCATGTTCGTCTCGTAGACCGGTAACCGGTTATGAAAGTAGCTTTTCACAACCATGCACAAACAGTCCAGGACCTGCATTCAGTGTAGCGTTACGGCGATAGCCACGTTCATCTCGTTGATTGTTACCATGGCCCAGTAGCGATAACCTTTGCTTCGATGCTTTCTTCGCGCTCACGAAGCCTGTGCAAATGACGTTCCCCGTCGAGATTCCTTTCCGGAATCCAAACTGCCTCTGCGATAGTCCGTTCTCACTTTCAGCGTAGCTCGTTCAGCCAGTTCGTCAGGATTGCGGTCGTCAGTGCCATGTCGGGGACGCCGTTCGGACCGGGACATTTCTTCGCTTCCAGCCCTTTGCCACTATAAGCAGCTCATCGTTGGAGACTCAATTGTCACCAGTATTTCCACCGTCTGCATCAACGTACGGTGTAGGCGGACATACGGACCCTTCACGGTACTTTTCAGGTTCTCAGCGCACACTTCACTATCTCGCGTTTAAAAGCGGCCCTAGCCGCCCAGAATATCAGCTTACACTCTTCTCTGTCTTTCTCAGATCCTGCTGAGCCTTTCTTCTTGGGTTTCTTCGGTTCTTCCTCCTCTCCTGGTCTTTGTCCTACTCTTTTCCCAGAACGCAGTGGCGGCGCTTAGGGGGGGGGCGAAGAAGGCAGCCGCTCCGAGCGGCAAAATTTCGGGGCGGCATTTCGTGTGTGAAACGCCCCAATTTATATTATTTTGGCGTCTGTTGAAAACGAAGGAGGTAGGAGATCGGAACGACGGATGTGACGCACAGTTCAAAACTTTTCAAAGGATGTGTCGGAAACTCGTCTCTGTTCACATTGCGCATGATTTTCGTGTGATTAAATACTGGCATAGGTTATACTGGGATGAACTTCCGAGCGAACACTTCCGAATAAAAACACGCCTGTATAAGATAATCGACATTTTTAAAAGGATTGTTCTGTATTTAATCTTGATTTTGTTAACAATTTTGTAAAAATGTTTGTTTTGTCCATTTGGCAAACGTTTTACTCTGTTGCTTCCGAATTAAAAAAAAAAATGTCAAGGTAACGCCCTCTGCTTGGTTAATTATTTAATTATTATTAATTTTCTTAACTCTGTTTCAACTCAATACAAATTCTAGTTCATCTTTTTGTATATGTATATGTACACAATGCCACTTTCGAATGTAGTTTTTCAATACCTACGCTAAGGAAAAGTGTGACACTTCTACCTGCAGCGAAGGCAAGAAAGATACAATTTGAAAATTGTATAACATATGAACAAGTAATAAAAATAATAAGAAAAAAATTATGCAGACATGTTCTAATACTTTCATCAATTCCAGGTCAATTGGCCGAATGTCATTATAATTTAAACCCAATAGGACATTTAGCCGAGTGTCGTTCGTCCGAATGTTATTTAGCCGACAGGGTCGTTTGGCCTAAAGAGCTAAACAGCCATTTGACCGAATGCTAATTGGCGAACGCAATTGAATCGAATGTCAAGCATTTTATATGTTTTATTAGTTCATGTTGTTGGAAAGAAATATATAATTGGAAACATAATACAAATATACTTGTTGATTGGGTACCCTAATTTTTGTCTACTGCGAACGCGAGATTTGCAGTTCGAACGAAGCTCATTTGATTTTGCTGTTGTGAACAAGAATTGACACAACTTTCGTTCGAATCTCACATTCGTCATAAACAAGAATAAGGGTGATATTATAACTATTATCCTACGATGATTTGTGCATGCCAATTAAATAAATTATTTGTGAATAGATTTTTGGGAATGTTCAATGACAAAACCAACCGAAATATTTCTATTCATTTATTAAAGCTGTAATCTCGTGAGTCTTTCGCCTTTTTGAAAATAATATACGTTTCAAAAATACAATTAAATTAGCAATTCAAACTATCCTGGGCGCACTGCTTTCAGCTTTTTGTGCTAATTTCCTTTCTTGGTGGTGAGCAATAGTCAGATTTATCCTCTGCCGCTTGCTGACCATTCCGTCTGCTTTCTTCCTTGCTTGTGTTTGTGTTCATGTCGTCGTCGCTAGAGCTTTGATTTTCGCCATTGCTTGTTTAGTGCATTTTGTGTTTTGAGTGACTGGTGTAACCGTCTTCTTTCTTGTTTATTTATTCCCTAGGTATATTGACTATTGGCATGGGGATACCGAGTAATATTGTTTGTTCGGTATGTGTTCTTTGGCCGGCTGTCTTTGGTGTATCAGCATATGCCAAAGGCTGTTTCGTGGTGTTGGTTGTAGTAGATGAATTTTCCTTTAGTTGTTTTGGCGAATGGCTTACCGTAGTGTGCCGTCTGGTTACAGAACTGGTACGTGGGCGTCTGTCCAATTTACATGCATAGGGTTCTTTGTGTGCAGTTAACACCTTGAGATGATATGCCCTTTAAAGTCAAGTAAGACGATATAGGTTGGTTCAGAATGCTAGGGAAAAAGTTTTTCCAAGTGTCGTAGACGGATTCCACTTTTCCCTATTTCGACATGAATCTTTGTGGTAGTACGAGGTACCAAATCATGCAGGCGAATTTCCATTAGACATTTTCATATTCGTCGTTTTCTTCGCTAAGAAGCTTCCTGCCTCGGCTAAGGAGTTAAACGTTATTAGTAGTACTTGTCTCGTATAATGTAGCTGTATGTGGGGAACTTCTGTAAGAACAAATACCATTGTCACCTTGATCAACTTTGCACCTCGCGTACTGTAGATGTAAGACGGGTCTGCGGAAAGTCAATCGCGATAGTGTTCTCCCATTATCTATATGTTACACGTACAAGTTAGAGCGGCATGGTGCAGGTAGTATATTTTGTTTGTATACTGTTCGCAAGCACCGCTTTTTGACTAGATACTGATCTATACGAGATGAGGAAGCAGACTTAAATCGAAATATGAGTTAAGTATGTTATTCCGTTGAAGAATGTCAAAACCTCTAAATCAAGATAAGGAAGATCAAGTCACTTATTTAAAACTAAAAATGAAGTTTATACTATTGCATTACGGAAAAGAAACAAAATATAAAATTGCTCAAACTTCTTTAAGTTCTTTTAATATTTTGTGGTAGCTTTGAAATCATTTTTTGAGTCGAGCAATTCAGCAGACCACATTTCTAAGCTCCTGTATATTTCGTGAATTTAATTAGCTATAGGTTAGAAAACACGATCTGAGGTACATGCATAGATGTATGACTCATGGAACTTATGTTCCTATCAAACCGTTTCACAGTGTGTAATTGTCCAAACCTAGCGTCAAACTATCCTGAAGCCTTAGTTTTAGTGAAATAGTTTCAGTGATTTATTCCTCTTGAAGTGTAATAATTGTTTCCTTTTTGAAGTTTAAAAAAAATAAAATATGCGTTAATAATAGTTTTGTATTGTGACGATTAGAAGAACTTAATTGAAAATTTTAAAAATTATGGGATTCATATTTGAAAAGGTATAAACAACACAATTTTTTAGAGGCCATCCAAATATAACGAGCTTTAACTTCTAAAGTACTGCTAACTTTTGTTAGCAGTTAGTTGAGAGATATTGACTGAACCGAATCCGGAGGGAAAATAAGCCGAGCGTTCCGATCCCGAAATGACTTTATACGATCGAAACAGATGATCCTGAAAAACCATATGACAATCCATTGTTGTACAACAACAGATCTGAAAAAGGTTTCAAACGGACCGAAACGTCGGATGAAAACAAAATAGTGTGTTTTTGCTTAAAAATTAGACTGCAAAGCCATACACCTAACCTAAAAATTGAAAACAGTCGACTCCAGTTCAAAGATTATTTAGAACTCTATTATGGTTATGCAGATAAATAAAATAGCATTCGGCCTAATTACTCATTCGGCTGAATGGTGTGCGGCCAATCAGCATTCGGCTAAAAGCCACCCGTCTATTATATTTGTTATATATGAAAACGTGGGAAATATTCGATCTCTTTTGATACGTTCGTAATAAAAGGGGCGGCAAATTTAACTCTCTGCCCCGAGCGGCAAAATACCTCGCGCCGCCACTGCCAGAACGGGAAGACCGGTCACCCTTCGGTGTCTCATAGGCTGCTGCTTTCGCTACCTTCGTGGTCTTCAGTTCTTTTTCGACGTTCTCATCTTTCTGTAGTAGCGCCATCTTTTCGCACTTGGCGGGTGCTACGGCGAATTTAATACTGATCACTACATCTCTGATCGGGATGTAGTAGGTGTTAGCTCTACCGATATTCTAATGATTCATTTGAAAATGACAGTGACCTAGGAGTACATTCCGATACCATTTTTCCGACGGCAAGCTAGAGCAATCATTTCCGAAATGCCTGTGTAAATATTTGAATTAAAATACGTTGACAATCACCATCGCACATAGATTCGCATGCGTGAATCACAATTGTATCCAAGTTTGCATGCATGCAATCTGCACCCTTGACGTGTAATTGAACCCTGTGGGCTCGTGTTCAATCAATCGTCCAAGGAAAAAACCTATTTTAATCCACCTAGCGGTGCAATTGTGCCTTTCTCAATCATGAATCACGAGAATGTGTGCGTTGTTTATATTCATTAAAAACTTTTAAATGCATATATTACATTTTATTATTATACATCACATGACAACTATATACAGGAAAATCAATCATTATTCGAGTTCTAAAATTTTGAAAAAGAAAAAAACAGCCATGGTAATATTGAACTGAAAAAAGGTGCGAAATCGGCAGTCCCAAAAAGTCGATTTTTATAAAAAAAAAAAAAATTTCGAGATAACATAAAATCTCGACGTTTCATGCATTTTAAAGATGTTTGGCATCAAAAATACGAATTCGATTTCTGAAATTTCAAATTAAAGTTCCGACTTATATGGGAATTTCATATGTGACCGGACGATTGAGTCTATATTTCCGGACCCATATAAGCGATCCGTACGAAATTTAATAGACATCTGTGGGGATATTATAGCTATCATTTGAGACTAAGTTTGTGAAAATCGGCCAAACCATTTCCGGGAAACTGATGTGAGTTCGTAAATTTTGAAAGATGGCCGCTTTTCCCGGACACTTCCGGAACCATCTATGGTGGTCAATGTAGTAAACGAAAGTTTGGTTGGCCGTCGGTGACCTAGAACAGCAAATTTAAGTTGTTTGAGAGACATTTTAGCGAAATTTTTACCTTTTTTGCTTTCATCGGAGTATCGGTTTGAATCACAATTTGCTATGTGATCGCACGCCACAGCCTGTAACTCCGGAACCGGAAGTCGGATCGAGATGAAATAAAATAGCCATTTACGGGGACGCAATACCTTTCATTTGAGACCAAGTTTAGCCGAATCGGTCCAGCCATCTCCGAGAAACCGATGTGACTGTTATTCTGAATTTGGATACTTCCGCCGGGGCTTTCGGAACCGATGATGGTGGCCAATGTGACCAAAGAGACTTTGAATGGCTGTTAATGACCTAGTACTACAAATCGAAGCAGTTGTGGTCACATTTTAGAAAAATTTTCACCATTATACATTCATTGCAGAATTTCTTAAAATCGACATTTTCTGCGTGATCGTACTCATCACCCTGTAATTCCGGAACCGGAAGTCGGATCCATTAGAAATTCAATAGCAGCCTATGGGAACGTTGCACCTTTCATTTGGGACTAAGTTTGTAAAAATCGGTTCATCCATCTCTGAGAAAAGTGAGTGAGATTGTGTTCGCGTACACACACATACACAGACGCACATACACACACACATACATACACACACAGACATTTGCCGAACTCGACGAACTGAATCGAATGGTATATGTCACTCGGCCCTCCGGGCCTCCGTTAAAAAGTCGGTTTTCAGAGCAATTGCAATACCTTTCTATTAAGAAAGGCAAAACATTAACATTGGTTATTACAGATAAACATGACAAAACAATTTCGTACATGTGCGTATTCTAAATAATCGTAGTATCTAAATAATCCTCAAATCAGTTTTTTTATAGTAATCAAAAAGGCAAATAATTTTATTTCAAATAGACTTTTTATTTCCAGTCAGGAACAATGTCAACATATACCGGGTACCAAGTAATAGGCACACCAATCGGGTTAAAGAAAATCAAACTGCCACTGAGATAACCTCTTAGTAGGCTGAACATTACATTAAAGTAACTTGCGATGCCATTACCTACTGTGCAAGCACGTTTTCTCATTTAAACGACGCCATATCCTGTGCAATCGGAGGATATACTTTGCGTTTTCATTGGTCCATCCGGTTGACATCATCCCTCGCAACTATGAATAACTTGATTCGATCGTTTATTTTTTTCTTTCTATTCCAGGTGACACACGTTTGGCCGAACGAGACGCTCCGGAAACCGGACGACCACTTGGATCACGCCGGACTGCAGGGTTGCTTCTACAGGGGACGCGTGGTGGGTGATGAAAAATCCACCGTCGCCGTATCACTCTGCGAGGGAATGGTAAGTGTTTCTTCCTCTTGCTATAAAGCTGTAATCACCCACGACGGGGCAGAACCCTTTTCACTCGCTGACAGCGAAGTCAGCAAAAAGTGTAGGCATCGACCTGGACAGAGAGAGAAACTAATGAGTGAGAAATTTTCACTAACCTTGGACGTTCGATTGAAACTAATTTGTAGTAACCCGAACGGTCGAACAGTGGAACGGTGGTGGTGGTGGTGCGGTGTCTGCCCCGTATTTTAGTACCACACAGTAGTAAATCGTATGCTCGTGGTCTGGAAGCCGACAGTTTACCGGCGGCTCGTGCTCGGTGATCAAGCACCCTCGACAGTACATAAATCTTTACAGTTTGGTGTGAAAATCAAACCCGAACCGTTGCGTTGCGCCCGTAACGACATGGGATGTTGCTCTGCTGGCTGGTGGAGCGAAGTAATTCGGGTGCTAATTTCAGATTTATTGCCAATTTTCACCGGGTTGGCTTTGGGTTCGGTTCCCTTGTACCATGCCGAGCCGCCGCCGCTGCCGCCGGCCGAAGCGTGAACAAGCCGTTGAGAAATTTGCAATTAAATGCTGATCTGTGTTCACAGGAGAAAGTTGTTGAACTGTCAGGGGTGTGTGCAGGCCCGAAATTGAGCAATAAATTTTCGATTGTCATCGAAGGGATAGAGAGAGTTATATAGATTAATTTTCAGAAACAATTGGAATTCTTTCGGGTGGAAAAAAGATAGACCAATGGACCACGGAAACGATCAGTGCTGTATCGAATCGCGGATGCTTGTAATAATGTAAGCGAATCGAATGTCATAGTTTGGAGCGATCATAATATTGTAAATACAAAAAATATGGGAAATGGAAAACCTAGAATTTTTTCTCCTTTTTTATGGAATTTGCGTTTCGACTTCGTCTCATCAGAATCCGACACTAACTTAGTTAACGTTTTTGGAGCTAGCGTCAATCCGGCGCTAGCTTAGTCCGTTAACTAAGTAAGTGTCGGATTCTGATGAGACGAAATCGAAAGGCAAATTCCATAACTAATTTAGTTATTGGTTTTGTGCTCTTCGCGCGCAAAGATGGTTTTATTCAATTTTCTCCTTAATTCAGAAAAATCAGTTTTCACCAAAATTGTTCTCCACTAAGGAGAAATATAGCATAGATAATTAAATGTAGGAGGAGAACTGGACTCGAGCCTGCATACTTATCATTTTTCTTCTTCCTAATACGAATCTTGCCATCGAGTTTTTTTTAATTTAAAAAAACTTTTGTTGAGACTTAATGAGCAAAAAACTTAATTTTGTGATTTCTCTCAGAATATCCAACATTTGCTCAGCATCCACTTGGGAGTTTCCTTAACCTCATAGAAGATCAAGATCGCAGGAAGCACAGCGCCAATTCCAGCAGAGCATTCTTCCCGTTCAAATCGCGTGATGGGAACCATCCAGACCAGAGGAGCTATTTCCGGAACGTAAGCTCGGAAACCACTGCCCCCTAACAACAGCGCGAACAAGTGGCACTCTCGAACAGTTGCAATTTTCTTTCCAAAAATAAATCCTACCAAATGAAGTGAGAGAAAAAAGCGATTGTTTATTTATTAGTAGCAAAATGCAGCGCACAGTTGTTGGATGATCGAACGCTGGATCTGCTCTGGCAATCTGCGTGTAGTCAGTTGGCGATTATGTGAGCTTGGTGGCCACTGACTGGATTATGCAATTTGCAACCGCAGCGTTTGTTGATAATATCGTGGAGCGAACATTTTGCAGACCGCGCGTGCCAAGACCTACTTTTCCAAGTTTAGTATCCAACCGGTCTAAATATTGACCGCGTGCCCCAAATTTGCACACCAGCTCGGAAGGATTAAACTGTAATTTGTTCCACGCTTTTTTTTCTTACTCATGAATCATCACCACCCGGCACATACTGGTTGAAACTGAAAGTTATTTCTCAGCTAAGCGAAGCCCACGTTTAGAGATCCATAAAAACAGAGGCGCTAATTAATTGTTTCCTGACGAACCCGCGCAATTATACTCGTGGCTGGCTCAGACTGCGTGGGGTCGGATTATAATTATTCAAGCCGGGCCGCGGGCTATTCACGTCACCCACCAAATGACCCATCAATCGGAAACGACACGACGCTGCTCGGAGGCAGACTCAGTCACCACCCGCACGATGACCGCCCAGAGCTGAACGGGGGTGTTAAACGGTTCTCAATTTGGAAATCTGCATGCTAATTCATCGTTTCAGTTTGCTACACCTGTTCGATGTGATTGAAGGCAGACTTAATCCTTAATGGATTTCATTGTGGTTCTGCGCGAGTCAGCATTAGAGTCGATACACTTGGCTTTATCAGGATCTCCCACGCAAATCAATTAATCGCCAATTTGGGCGCGGGGTTTCCATGGTTAAAATTGTTCGAATCTGCGGGTTACAGAAAAAAATTAGCAAATATTCCAGACAGATTTATCAGATGCATTAATCTATTTTAGTTGGTGTTTTATTATGTTCGTAGATTTTTTTAGAATCCAAATTGTGAAAATAAACCGTTGCGGAGACCATTTACTTTTAAACCGTGCAGTTTTAAAATTGGCTTTTTGCGTTGGCAGCCGGGTGCGATATTTTTACCGGCCGGCTTGCATTATGTAATAAACGCAGAGCGAGAAATTTTCTGTATGGCGAAAACCTGTTCTGCTCTCAAAGCAACCACCCTTAGTGTTGGATGATTTAGAACAAATTCTAAGTGTCTGACGCACCGATCCACCTATTCTTTCTGATCATATGTTCGCATGTCCGGATAGCTTCTCAAAGCATTTCACAGAACACCAAAATGATACAGTTCGACATACCGTGCCCGAAAAGCCTAGGTGGAGGAAGAAAGGTGGGAACATTAGTCATTTTTGAGTGTATTAGTTTTCTACTACATTGAAAACCCGTTTTTATCAGCCCCCGTTTTTATTATTTTTTGGCCCGATTTTATCGACCAATCAGTATTATGAGGCTATGTCTAGGGATTAAAAAAGAATATATTCTAAGCTTCGGTTTATTAAAAATAAATAAACAAATATATTTTGCCATTGTCCCCATTTTGTCAACCTAACATAAACATAAAAACGGGTCTTTGCTGTAGTAAAATTAAACATGGCGTTGAGTGGTAAGCGTGACCACCACTCACTCCAGTTGTCCTGGGTTCAATTCCAGCCGAGGTCGTTGAGATTTTTCTGAGGTGAAAAAATCTGTGGTCACGTCTTCCTTAGGAAGGGAAGTAAAGCCGCTGGTCTCCGGTCCATGAGTTGATGGATCGATACCCGATCAGAAACACATAACAGAAATATTTCAAAACTATATCTCGCATTGTTACTTGTTATAAATTTCTGTTATTTTAACTACTAACGAGACCTAATTTATTACACAATATGTAACAAAAAATGTGTTTTGTTATAATCTTGTTATTTCATTCTGATCGGGTATGTAGACCAGATAGTGGAGTAACCTCTCTGGCGTCGGTAAAGAAGAAGTAGAATCCAACTTCTATACTTACTAACAAATATCATCCTCCCGTAATACTTGTGCGTGTAGTATATATGGCCTCTAGCAAAAGCAAGTGTCGGGCTAACCATTCCTTCCCCTTCCGCGATCTACGTTTGGGCCTGGCCGGCACCGGTATTGATCAATAAACACTTTAGGATTACCAGGAGTTGCACATTGAAAGATATTGCACCCAAGCATAATCATCTACTTATTCCCTGTGCAACTTCAGGTAGTCCATATCGATAACGGAGTGGCAGCCAAGGGTGGTCGCTTAAGCTCAAGCTCAAGCTCAAGTAAAATTAAACATGGCGTCCAGTCCCGGAAATCAACATAAACATCAGTTCGAGTATCCTGATTCTTTGACGCACGATAAGGAGAGAGAAAAGGCTTAGCTTCCTCTCGGATCGTCCGAATCGAACACTTAGGAACACTTTTTATCTCAAAACTTCCGATAAACATAATTATGACCAAGCTGAAACAAAACATATGGCGACAGAAGAGCCCACCACGTCATTTGTTTATGTTTTTCTTCTTCATATCCTTCTGTTTTATCAGGTTTATCAACATAAAATGACAATCTAATGCACACATAGAAGAAAAATGTGCAACTTTTCCGCCTTGTCGAAAAACCGAGTTCCATAGTTAACGTAAAGTATCCATATTAACCTTCCTGACAGCTCATTTACAACCACAAATGCAAAATCAAGTCAAAATAGTTTGGTTTGTTTTCATTATGATATACCTAACCTCAACCAATATTTTACAGTGCAAAATATTTCATTTTCATTACGAAATAATTCAGAGCCTTTTCATTTTACCGGGAATAGAAAGGGTTCCCTAGAAACAATTGAGGTTTTATGGTAGGTTTATAGCCTCTCATAAATCATAGATTGCACTTGTAGCGTGCAATAAAGCCTCAATTGTTAGTTGGGTTAAGGACGATTCAGACGATACATCAGCTTCCGTTAACATCAACGGAACGTCACCGTTCCGTCAGGATAAGTTTAAGAATTTTCTCTCTTTCAAACGTGCCGTACGTCAAAACGTTCCGTGCCGTTGATGTTGTGTGTGAATGCTTCCATGTAATTGCATGTAATTAATCTTGACGTTCCGTGGACGTTCCGTGCCGGTGACGGAAGCCTGATGTATCGTGTGAATCGTACTTTACACGATACATCAAGCTTCCGTCACCGGTACAGCACGTCAACAGAACGTCAAAATTAGTTGCATGCAGTTAAATGGAACCCAGTCAAAAAGGGCAATTTGCTAGCTAACGGGCGACTATTTGCCAATTCGGATGCGCTACTTGCCCTTCAATTTGCTGGCAAATTAAGGGCAAATAGGAGACGATCTCAATTGCCACACGGAAAAATCTTTTCATAAATTCAAGAACCAAAGTTCGCGATTTCGTGAACTGAACGATTTATGAAAACCATGACCAAGTTCCTGAAAAGAAATTTCCTGTGTTCCTGAAATTATGAATAACAAACCTCGTATTCATGAAACTATTTGTGTTTTCTAAAAACCAGCTCGCCCCGAATAAATACATGGCGTTACATTAGAATGTTTGGTTGGGTTACTGTTGTTGTTCCCTGGACACGTTTAGTTTTTGTTGTGATTCTTGTTCATGATTTGGGAAAACACAGTCAACAATCATGGTTTCATGAGCTTATTCGCGATTCTTGTAAATTCTCATGACGTTAGCGGGATTAAAGTTCATGATTTCAAGATCTTAGTCGCAATGTTCGTAATTTCTATTCACGTTATCGTGATATTTTAATCATTAGTAGAATGATCAAGAATGTTCATGATTTCAGGATCTTTGTCAGAATTTTCGATATTTAAGTCACTAGTTGTGTGATTTGTGTTCACGAATTCAGGATCTTAGTCATTATTTTTATTTCTGTTCCTGTTATCATGACATTTTATTTTAGAGCTTACTTTCAAAGAGTAATGTAACTAATGTTCATGATATCAGTAGTTTCATCATAGTATCCGTAAATTCTCTTCGCCTTATCGCGATCCATTATTTTTTGGTTACTAACGGTTTTTTACTGGGAATAACGTGACATTATGAACTGAATCATTAAAATAAGACCCATTCGCGATATCTGGTCCTGTGAGCTGTATCAGGCACACCATTTGGGGTTCTCAGTGCAGTTTTCGTTGTCTGTCAGGACATCACAATGAACCTTATCAAACAAATAACGATCTTCGTGGTCCTAATAGTTTTTTTATATCTTCAGCTCGTACATATTACTGGTCGCTGGCAGCTGGGAATTTGTAAAAAAGTGCATGGAACAAAAATGATTCCACGAATAATACTCCAAATTTTGTGAAAGAGTTCACGAAAAAATTTCATCACCATGTTGCATGAAATTGTAAATGATTAGGGATATCTTCTAAATATCACAAGCACGCGAATAGATGTTAAATAAATCGTAATCATGTACTAGGAATCATGAACCAGTTCACGAATACATGAATAATATTTTATGATATCGTGAACTTTTTCACGAAAACGAATGATAAGATGTGACTGTTATATTGGGTATCATGAACCAATTCACGAATACATGAATCAAATTTCATGATTTCATGAACTATTTCACGAGCACAGATATTGTATCGTGACTAATATATTAATGGTCATGAATTAGTTCACGTGGATTCGTGCATAAATTTTCGAATTTCGTGAAATAGTTCACGAAAAAAGCCAGAATATTTTGATTTTGTGAACTCATGTTCCTATACATAAGAAAAAATCATAAGTCAACCTTTGATTTTATGAATAATGTTCATAAAGTTGTGAACTAGTTCGCGTACTGTGAATCGAATTAGAAATAACTTGGTTGAAACCGTGACTGAAGTTCACAAAACAAAAATAAATATGTCCACTAATGAAAGCGTTATGCGGGCGTTTGATTTTTGTTCACGGTCCTGCTTTCGTAACGTAAAAACGTGATTGTTCCAGAATTTATGGCACTTTATTCACGATCTTGGGAACAATTTTTTTTTTCGTGCGCATTTTCCACCCTAGAACGTTGCACTGGGGTACAAACGTACCCCACGCGTTTGATCAAACAGGTAAAAATGCAAACAAAAGAAATGCATAATACATAATTTTTTCGGTTTTTAATTGCAAAAACAGCTGTGTAAGTGAAAGTAAGGAATTTATTGAATCAATGATGCATAAATTGGTTTGAACAAAAAAAGTGAAAAAATCGCAGTTTTGACTTTTTTCACAAAAATTACTATAACTTTGCGAACTTTCAACCGATTTGAAAAAAAAATCAAATGATGCTAAAAGAATGGTCCAGAAACGGTTTAAAATGGAATTTCGATAATTTTGAAAAAGTGCAATTATTTAGAAGAGTGAAAGTTTAAAAATTGGGCTTTGGAAGATACTACGAAATGGGGTGGAAATCGATATGGAAAAAATATTACTGACCGGTAATACATTGGTAACACACAACGTTACTGTTACAGCACTAACTGTGCGCAAATTATACTTGCAAACTATTGTTTAAAAAAAAAACTATTAAAAATAAACAATAAAAATCAGCAAAAATGAGGACGATTTTTTGTCTACTTCCAAATTAAATTAAATTAATTGTATAAATGATTAAAAACGATTGTATAATACTAATTGTTACTTACGTAGTAAAAGAACCAGTATTTAAACTCGTATTGTCACGAGTCACATTTCCACTGACAGAACGAAACACTAACGGCAACCGTACACTAGGGTACAAATATACCCCACGCCAACTTTGACACCTGCTTCTACGAAGGCTATATCACCTTTTCCTACTCTTACTAAGAACTCTAAATTGAACTATGGTTAGTGTCCCAGGTCGGCAAATACCGAATTCTCATCATCAGAAGGCGTAGGGTACATTTGTACCCCAGTGCAACATTCTAGGATTAGCAGAGCCGTGAATACAAGCGGATACCCGATCAGAACGACATAACAGAAAGCTATCAAATTTATATCTCATGTTGATATTTCTTACTCACTGTGTTATCTTTGTGATATCCCAATCAGCAAGGCAAGCAAACATATATCAAGATGATGGCAAATGACCATTTTGTTAAAGCCCCAAGAAACAAATCAATCAATCAACTATGAATGATTGTTACATAACACAAATGACCGTCTATTTACTAATACGCTGAAATCTCTTTTCATGCGTCGTTATTCAACTTTTTAAAGCAAATTTTGGAAGTTTTGGATGTAAGTGGTCGAAAACTTGTCAGTAAGGTGTTTGACTTACTTGGTTGCATTTTGAGTAAGAGATTATTTATTTTTTGAGACACTCGCCTGACACACAATTTCGAATATGGAGCCAATGATTTCAATGCCTTTATTCAAAAAGTTTTGGAAGTTATCAACAAGATATTCTAAAGATTATAATTTTCATATAAAAGTTATTTTGAAAAAGATGCAGGAAGTATCAAACACTCCAGATGAAATAATAAAACGCGATTTAAAATTAAAAAGCATTTTTAAACTATTTATTATGGTTTAGTCAAATGGTTATATAATTAATTTTATTTTAATCGATTGTGCATATTGCGAAAACGAATTTTCAGAGCTTAAAAACTTTCTGGTGTACTGATTTCTACAATATCGTTATATATTTTGAGGATCTTCGAGGATCATCAGTCCGATTTCTCCAATTTATGCGGGTTTTTCATAAACAATTAAAATTGTCCAATTTGTGCGCTCTCCGAATTACCAAAGCATTGCAATTTTTTTTAAACCCTGCATAAAAATGTCTGATTTTGCTTGATTGTTGTATCTTTTCATTCCACGTAAGATAAGTTTGACATTTTACGGTTGAACTGACAATTGCTTTGAATGCGCAATGTTCTAATGTTTCCGCTGTATTTGATGGTTTCTCTTAAAAAAATCATCGAAGTAACAAATTTTCGTAATAATCAAGATACTTCATTTTGTAGAAAGTTAAAAAAAAATAAGGCGACGTGTTCAAATTATTGAAAGACTTATATTTGTGAGTGTGCTGCATAAAGCTATTAATACTTCAAAATGGCCTAGAAATCTCTGATTATATACATATTCCAGCTGGTATTATTGTTCGCTGTTACAATTTAAATGTGTTTTAAATAATGCTTGAAGTAGCTAAAAACTTTAATGTAAAATATTGAATAATTCTCCTTAAAATAAAATAAAATTTAGAATGGAAAATGTATTTTAGAAAGACGTGAAATATTCTAGAATTCGTCACACCGAAGAATCCTCAACAATTTCTCGAATTTTCTAAGTATCTGTTATAATATTCGGAGTTGATAGATTGCACTACCGTAAAATTTGTATTTCTAGAAATTTGGTAGGGTGAGGTAATTGTACTGGCTTGCTTAATCTTCCCCATATTAAAAGTGCTAATAACAAAACCCAAAAGCAACTTTTCTTGAAATCTCAAAATGCAAACCTCAAAACTTTGATATTTCTTTGAATCTATTCGGAATCATAAATAACATTTGTCGTATTCTCCGTTAAATAATGTACGTAAATTATCCGCTCAATGTTACCATATCGCATCGACATTATTACTAAAAATCGTGTAAAACATGTTAACGTACAAGAGAAGCGCCGAAGTGCACTATTCTAGATCTTTTTTTCATTACATCATATCTAACAGAAACGTCAAACGGAGAAAATCGCGTGCAAAAATTTCCTTGCAACTTTCAAATTTATTTAACAATTAAAGCACACAGAAGGCTATTAATCCTACTATCACCTCTGCATTTACTCATTGCAGGATCGTATAAGCATATTACATGTTTTTCGCGAAGATAATAGAGAGATAATTGATAACTATTATTTTATTACATTTTGCCGATCACTTTTGCTATTATGCTCTTTTACATATGTGGTCTTGGCTACTCCGTTTGTAGATGGTACATTTTACTGTGAAGTTTAGAGAGACGGGCTTGTAGTTGTGATATACTTCATGTGCTGTATTGCAACCGAGAGTGTAGATATGAGGTTTGGCATTGAAAAAACATACTAACTACAGTCGACTTGGAGAAACATCACAACGCAAAACATCACATCTACAAAATATTAGCAAAGCTTTGGTATACTATATGTGACATTTCGACTTAAGATTAAATTAACATATAAAGAGTTATTATTTTTCTCTATTGTTTGTAGACGATAAAGAGTCAATGCTTAGCTTTTATTTGGCATAATAAACTCAGTTTATTTACATTTGTTAGATATTACGTTTTGAATAAACGGTATAGTATTCAGAATCTAAAAATAGCCCTACTTTCCTAATCTGCAAAAATACTATAAAGCTATCCAGTCTATCGTAATATAGGCAGCAGTAGTAGTGAGTAAAACTGCATGAAAACAAAGCGTATGACACAAGGAAAACAAACAGTTCTTAGGCTTTGGCAAAGTTCAATGTGTGCGTTCTGGAAACAAGATGCATCTATAATCGTTTTGTCCTTGACGGGTTCGAGGAATATTATGCTAATATTAAACATCAGTCGAAAGCAACGTCGTTGGTTTATGCAGGAAACATCCACATACAACTCAGAATACCCAAGTTCAAATCGCTATAATCCACAAATAACCATCAGCGTGTCATATATTCGTAATAACAATCAGCCAGCATGTATGCAACCATTTGACCAAACTATAAAGAGCTTTTGCTACATGAAACTTTTTGCTGCCAAACGAAAACGCCTTAATATATGCCTTATTTTTCTATTCTATTTTTAGTCCTGCACGCTAAATTTGTTGATACTATACAATAGGTAATACAAGCTATATTAGCAGAGGGAGAACCTAACAAAATTTGTTATAATTCTAATAGAAGCCTATCACAGGTTGTCATATTTTTGATATATACTAGAAGAATTTCTGTTATGTTTTCTGTTATTTTACCAACTAACGAGACCAGAATTATAACACAACTTGTTATCATAACAAAGTAACACATTCTGTAATAATTTTGTTATTTCTTTCTGATCGGGTACCAATGATTCATACAATAACTTGTAGCATTTTTTTTCTACGCTCAAAAGCATGCTGAGTTCAGTTCAGAGTTCATGAGTTATTTGAGTGCAACGTAGGCCTGTTTGTCGAACAAAAAACGTAAATATCTCAAAAACTATTCAACATATTGAGATACTATAATCCCCAAAAGTTTAAATTTCATTAATTGTGAAAGTATTATAGAACATTTCGAACTTCCAAAAAACCATGAAAAAATGTTATAATGGACTATATGATTTTTTTCTGTCTTCACAAATAATGCTCTATTTCTCAAAGTTTTATAAATATAGGATAATACCATCTTCGGCAAAGTTTCTTCTAGAAGAATTTATTACAACTTTATGGAATACACCAACTCGCTATCTCCGATTATACGAGAAATACATTTTGCATCTCACTTGTAGGTGGATCAATCAACAAAAATTTTACTTAAAAAGAAGGGGCGTCTCATTGGCATAAATTCTTCCCAATGTAGTATATTAAATTAGCTAATCCTTTTAAAATTCAAATTATTCAAGCGATTACTTTTTCTTGTTTTAAACCGCTGTGCGTTGTAGTTCCGGTCGGTCTTCCCGAGCAAATACTCATGGGTTCAAACACCACATAGCCCCTTGAAAAGACCTTCAGCATGGTCCGTCCCAACATTCACAACCATCAAGACACCATAAAATGGTCTCAGTAACCCATAAATATACCAACATATGGTATTTTCAATGGGATCCACCGGACCATGGTGATGGTGTTTTCATGGGTTGAACCCATTTCAAACACCCATGTCAAACCCCATGAGTATGGGGGTATTATGGGCTTTTCGTTTGCTCGGGTTAAGAAACCGTCCGCCGTTCCGTCAACAGCAGCAGTACCAGATCGGGGAAAACCAACGATGCACAGTGCAACAAGCGAGTTGGAGGAAATAAAAGCGCGGTAAATTTTGGTTTATTTGTTTTCTCTTTTGATTGTTTTTATTACGAATATGCATACTTTTGATAGAATTACCTTGGCCGCCCTGTCAGTAAGGGTCTGTCATGCAAGTAAAGTAAGATCATATGTAGTGGGGAAACCCCCAATTACATAGTGCCCACTGTTAGTAAAGACGGCTGCTGGGAAGGTTCGACAAAACGTTTTCAATCGAAATTCAATAAAATCTGTATGACTTTGCGTTATATTGGAAATCTGCATCAAATTTGTATTTACCGAAAGCGGCTTTAATCTAACCGATCATTCCCAGCTTGTGAAAATGAAACAAAATAATAGTGGTTCATAGATTTTGAAAAAAAGTGGCCAAAGCTACAAAAATCTGGTTCACGATGCCCGAAAATCTGTTTCTTCGGCTAAAACATTTTACCATTTGGGATTGCCCTAGACCAGAAGCTATTTGTTTCGGTTTAGCGCCAGTGAGAAATAAATACTAAAACTGAACTCAAGAGCAATTTTCTAGGTCAATAAACTTTCCCAGCTATACTAAAATTCATGATGAACTTCGCATTTGTTTTTTTTTTGTTTTATTGCTACAACTATTACTATTTCCCGAGCAAATATGTTATACCCTATGGCGAGCGGGTTTGGGGCCATTCATATTCCACGTGGACCAAAAATCCTTCAGTTTTGACCCCCTCCTTTCCCTATATGGCACTATGGGTCACAGGGGCGGTTTTTTGGTACAAAAATCAATATCTTCCAAACCGTTCATTTTAGAGAAATTATGTCTGAGACAATATTTGTGGGAATAAAATTAGCTTTCGTTTAAAGTAAAATGTAACTAGGGTGGTCCTCTCGAACATTCTTTTCGAAAAATTATTTTTCGAACTAAATGATATAGCAAGGTACTTACTTCAGCAAAGTTGTAGAAAAATGTTTTTCAAGAAACATTTTCAAATGCATCAAAGTTATAGCACTATCGGTTTTCATGTTATAATTATTTTTATTCCTTAACTTAGGGTGTTTCTGAAAAAGTCAGTTTTTTAACTATAACTTTTTAAGTAGTTAGTCTATCTTAATACTCTCTATGAAGCAATTTTAGTACTTTTCATTGCGCATATTTTTGCTGAAGAATGTGATTCGATATCGTTTTTCGTTATCGAGTTACGATCATTTTTTTAAATAAAAATGATAGTTTTCAATGACCTCTAACTCAGAAGATTGCAAAAAGTAGCAGCTAAATTTGTACTCTTTCGAAAATGCATAAAAAATACTATCAAATATCTCGAAATCAACTTTTGCTTTTTTGTCCTTCGATGTCATATATAAACAACAACACCACGAGTCGTGACAGTTTAATTGGTATCAATCCCATTCATGTATCGAATCGCAGTAGCCGACGACTACTTTGATGAACGCGTGTAGTGCTTTGTATTATTAGTTCCGTTAAAATGGATAAAAGAAAATCATTCGATCTCTGGAAAGTGACCAAAGGTGAAAATACAAATAAAATAAAGGCTGAGACGAAATTGAGACGAAAGTGCTCGATAAAAATTCGAAATATTTTGAGAAGCTGTTAACAGTTCAAAAAAATGCACATCCTCCTAAACCAGCATTCACAGAAATTCGTCGCTTTCTCAGAACAGAATGAAGGGTAATCCTTAATTCATTCGCTTTTTTAAGTAACATGCTCTACATTTTATACTGCTTATATAATGTTCAAAATTATAGGCCGTCCAAAAAACCGAGTGCATGAATTGTGCTTGAAAAGGAAAAGGAAACTTAATCTTTGGGAAAAGAAACACGATTCAGATAACTATAGCGACGACGATGCTGATGATGTTGATGATTGTGATTATAATAATTATGATGATGTCGATTATAATGTAGAATAGTAAAATAAATATCTGCCTGAGCCTAGCGTTTTCAATATTTGTGTACATATATTTGACAAGCTCAAAAAATCATTTAAAAACTCGACTTTTTGATCTAGTAAAGCAGGTGCTAAATGGCGATGACCAGGCCCTTAACCCATTCATGCCCATGTTATTTGTGGACAACAACGTTTTTAAACAGCTATAACTTTTGATTGAGGCGAGATTTGCTCACAAAAACAAGTAAGGCTCATTAAAGTGATTATTGCCTTTAATTTGAGTACTAACATTTACAAGGATCAGCTCTAGAACTGAAGTTATTGCAATTAGTCTGATTGGATTCCGATGGAGCAGTGCTGCCAGGGATAGTTTACGTTGACGACGGAAAATGATTTTTTCATATATCTTCGTTATGGTGCAATATTATTGAAGACTGATAAAACTTATCAATTTAGACTGCCGTTGGCTACGTTTTCTACATAATTGGACTATTGTCATTATTCTAGGAGAATTGCATTGAGCATTACAAGGCAAAAATTGACCAGCTTCTAGCACTGCCACGGAAGCACCTATCTTTATGAAAATAGGCTTTTCGTGTTTCTTGACACAACCGTTTTCAAGGAAAAATAGTTTTGAAACCCTACATGCACTAGAAAAAAGTTGAGCATGAAAAGGTTAAAAACAGCCGTAAGCTGATGTCATTTGATCATGATGTTGATGTCAACATTTTTCGCTGAAGGATTAAAAAGCAAAAGTTGATTTTGAGATACTTTATAGTATTTTTGATGCACTTTCGAAAAAGTACAAATTTAGCTGCTACTTTTTGCAACCTTCTAAGTTAGAGGTCCTTGAAAACTATCATTTTTATTTAAAAAAATGATCGTTACTCGATAACGAAAAATGATATCGATTCACATTCTTCAGCAAAAATATGTGCAATGAAAAGTACTAAAATTGCTTCATAGAGAGTATTAAGATAGACTAACTACTTAAAAAGTTATAGTTAAAAAACTGACTTTTTCAGAAACACCCTAGGTTAAAGAAGAAAAATAATTATAGCATGAAAACCGATAATGCTATAACTTTGATGCATTTGAAAATGTTACTTAAAAAATATTCTTCTACAACTTTCCTGAAGTAAGTACCTTGCTACACCATTTAGTTCGAAAAATATTTTTTCGAAAAGAATGTTCGAGAGGACCACCCTAGTTACATTTAACTTTAAAAGAAAGCCAATTTAATTTCCAAAAATGTTCTCTCAGACAAAATTTCTCTAAAATGAACGGTTTGGGAGTTATTGATTTTTGTACCGAAAAACCGCCTTTGTGACCCATAGTGCATGGACAAGCGTGGAGATTTCATGTACCCCTACCCTTCTCCCCACAATATCCATGTGGACTTTCCCGAGATTTTTCTTAAGTAATATCATTCCCTTTTAAGGTTGATTTGAAGGGTAACATCAAACGCTTAAGCCTATTATGACACTAATTTGTTATATAACCTTAATAAGAAAAAAATATAAGTATGAGTCCACATGGACTATTTCTATACAACCCTTCATGGACATGAACAAGCGTGGACTTTTTCGTACCCTCTACCCTTCCCCAAATTATCTACGTGGTACATGGATGGCCCCTTTGTGAATTTTTTTAATTTAGTTATGAATGTTGTATATTGAAAATGGGCATGAGCTCTAGTATGTCTAGTGACTTGAATGATCGAGATCTGCTCTTGGAATATTTTTTTTTTCATTTGCGTTCAAATTGAATTGTATTCATAGTAATTTTCTATTCAGTTGGCCTGAATTTTTCAAAAAGAGTTAAATTTTAATTCTCTAAGAATCGTAATGCAATTTATTAATGTACGTTAGGATTATTGAAAAATTGAAAAACAGGCATGATGTTGAAAATATACTCTACTTCATTGTTAGAAAATTAATTTTGAGGCAATGTGCACTTTAAAGGGCACGTACGAAATTATTGCAGCCCGGATTGAACTGTTTTTCACTGTTCTGCATAGCCCCTAGCGTTTCTAAAAATATCGCTTTGGTTTCTTCTCTCGCTGTTTGTGCGCCGAGTTGAAAGATCCTGAAGACTTTCCCCACAGTAGTCACCTTTTAACATCCCTCCTACAACAATCATTCATATGATTCCAATCACATTTTCCATAGCGAAACTTATTGCTACAATAAATAGTTGTGTGGTCCAATTATTTGCGATACTTCATGATCCGCCGCATAAAAAGACGAGCAGGTTGGAGAAATCTCTTTTTGGAAAAATCTCTAACCCTATGTGCTGGGTTAAGAAACGAACCCAGATGAGCTGCGTACAAGGCAATCGATTTACCAACTACGCCATGCCCGCCCTCATGTAGACGAGTTCTGTTAAAGAGGAAATAGTTGGCGAAAGCTGACCCTGGTCACTCGTTACAGCTTCACGCGCGGGCATGCAAACGCGTTAATCCTTTGTCAAAGACCCGCCCAAAGCAAACAATACATAATGCATAAGAAATTCAGAGACTCTGACTAAAATTACCACATGGAAAAAACCGCTTGGCTTCAAGTGCCATCTGATTTTTGCATACAATTCCGACGCGAATGTCTGGAAAATTAGCTGTACGGATTTGTCCGGAATTTGTTTGACGTTCTTAATGAACTCGAAACAAGGTCGTAGGTTTACTTTCATTGGCCAAAATGTTTTTCATTTATATTTCTTATGAAAAAAATCACCAACGATTAACCGATTACAAACTTCACACAACAAGAAAACCAAACAATTTTTAGGAAGGAAGAGAGCCGGTTGCTAAAAACGACTTCCAGCAAAATTTATAATAAGATTTATGTAACTTTGCTGACGGTTTCCAGTTAGGGATAAATTTATTATCTAATAATAGCTTTTTTTATCTACATTTTGAAATACGCTATTTTCTAAATGTTGTTCTAGCCACATTGACGGCGTTCATAACACACGTTACGAAACACGCTTTTCTCTTGAAATTTTTTCGTTTCGTTGTTCGTGGTACTCGTACAGAGAAGGCATCTAGCGCCACCATCAAGTCGGTGGTACATATATGAAACAAGCACTACCTGTCAAGTTGTCCATGGGCTGGGTACCACGGACACAGAATCAAGTCACGTACACGCTGCACACGCGAAAAACACGTTAACATACAAACGCTTGAGCTCTTTGCGACCACCCACGCACACCTACGCCCGCGATCTCGCAAACATGATTGCACCTCCGTGATAGTGAGCGTCTTAACGCTCATACATTCTCAAAAGCGGTCTCAAGCGAGAACCGACAAAAATTACCCTCGCGCACGAATCGGTCACGTCCGGAAGTGTGTCCTCGATACTATAAGCCTAGGTCCATGCTTTCAGCTGGACCAATAAGGACAATACGCTTATACCTATTAGACAACACGTCGCATGGCGACATGACCGGGAATCCTAGCGATATAAAGGAACCCACTCTCTGCTAGAATCTGAACCGTAAACCGAAAATTTAATATCAGACTCACGGTTCGCGCGACCATTCAAGAACACACACAAATATGTTACAACATCACTTCAGCGTACCATTTGAGCCCCTTACGATTACCAAGGCAACCTACGCCACGATCTCGCAAACATGATAACACCTCGGTGATAAGGTGGTCGTCTCAGCACTCATAAACTTTGTAGCGGTCATGTGACATATTCAGCTATATTTTTCAAATTTAGTAGAACCAGTCTGATTTGTTTGCGCCAAGAGTTAGACAACCTACCGTTGATCGACTCTTGCCAAACACCCTAGAAAATACTCCTTTCCGCGAGTGGAATAAATTAAATTGTCTGTTGACATTCTGCTGAAGACGAAAACCATGACGATCCTTCGTTTGGAATGCATGATGGAGAGGGACAGATAGAGTTAGCTGATAGAATATAACAGTTAGTGGGGTCGTTGATTTCCGAACTTTCCAGAAGAAATTTGCGGGAAAATGCGTAATTCCTCTAAGTACGCACGAAATTACCTTCCCTAATCTGAGGATTAGCGATGCTAGTCCATTTCGTCCCAGTTCGCCAAACGTAGTGTAGTGCGCGTATTTTTGTCCGGTTTAGTTCCAGTGAGGATAATTTAGGAACGGGGAGTGTTTTACCGCGAATTATTTGAGGGTGATTAGGTTCTTGATGATTGCCTCTGACTGATAATAGGGTCGTCTATCCGACTTTTGGAGGCTAACTTTTGATAAACCTGTCTGGCCCGATCCTGATTATTTTGTTTAAGCGAATCTTTGTCAGGGACTCGCCCTAATAAGAGTCTCATCCGGGCAAACAAATCTTGGCGTGCAGTCTTGCTATGGGAAGTGGCGCATAAGCTGCACGCTTGCTAGGGATCGACCAGAGCTGACTACAACTTGCAAACGCGATCTCAACCGTCAACCTACAAACTCCCGGGCTCGCGCGATAATGAATCGGGCTCGTCCGGAAGTCTCTATCCTCGGTTCCAACCGTCTAGGTCCATGTCAATAAAAAAAGAAGCAAGAAAAAAATAAAATTGAATAATTAAGAATAAAATAAGTCCACTAGACAACACTAGGAACTCTAGTGATATGGGGTAACTCACTTCCTGTCAGAATGTGTTTATAAATGCGAAGTCACGCGAAGTCGCGAGCACATGCGACAAACACATCAACATATGAAGGCTTAAGCCCTTCGATATCATCTACGCATACCTATGCCCGCGATCGCGCAAACTTGATAACACTCCGGTAATAATATGAGCGTTTTAGTACTTACAAAGTTACAAACTAGTTCCTAAAAAAACAACACAGCAATTTACTTTATCGAAGTGGTGTAGGATTTTGGCTTGACTAGGCATGTTGTACTCTATTCAAAATCTCGCATTTATTTTCTCATAGATTTTCACTAGAAACCTTTTCATGACAACGTGTTTTGAACCAGTAATAGGCCTATTCACGGTATTTGGTATATTTACTTCTCCGTGATATTTGCCTTTTTCAGAAATCTAGAATCTGAAAATGTGGCTGAGCTTGGCATCTGATTTATCAAATCTCGATCGACAAACATGTAGACAGTAACCAAACCGAACCGAAATGTCGTATAGCAGGCTGACCGACACATCACTCACTGCATGTCACGAGTCCCAGTAACGCACACAACCTGTCAAACTGCGTGTGTATCTTTTCAAAGAGGACACTTGCGCTTTGACCGACGCCACGGGAACCGAAATAGACTGTTTGAGATTGTTATAATAGCACCGGTATTTACGTACGGGAAATTTTTCAGACGTTCTCCTTAACCTTTCCCGGACGCAAAACAAAGTGAAATGTCAGCTTTCTTTCCTGCGCTCAAGGCAATCAATCAGCGAGTCTATTCTCGAATTTGAAGTTTAATTTTAACTTCAAAATTGTTTTGAAAGGTTCATGAATGAATATAAATAACCGAGTCTGTGTTTTTTTCCGTAGCATACTTACTGTCGCTTGGTGCATTTGATTTTTGAACTAATGCTTTGTTTTAGATCTAGCGGTAATCTGTTGGCTAATATTGATGAGACGAAGTTGAAACGTCCTTGTCTTACTAAATTTATTACCTACTATTGAAATAACTTTTAAAGTAAAATATTGAACCTTTCTTGTAAACACATTAATAGTGCCAAAATAGCACGTTTCCCAATTTCGCCAACGCACGCCAATGTCTCACGGAAATCATATTTAGTCTCCTAAATATTAGTCAATTTCTAGAATTGCACCCGCGGCATCAATCCGATTATATAATGCATCTATAAATAACTAACTACAGCGGAGATCGAGTTCTACGGAAAACCTACCACACCCCGCCGATCCCGCCAAACGTCGATCGGTTGTGCGAATTGTTTACATCAATCTGACATCAAATTCGCTCTGTTTAGACCCGACCGGCATGGCGGCCCTGACCGGCACAAACTGGTAAAGTTTGTTCAACTTTGCCACTTGGTTGACCTTGGGCGAATAATTTGGATTAGATACATTCGATTTGCAGCCGGCTTCAAAGGCCAACTATCTCATATTTCATGATGTTTTTGTAGTGGTATTGCAACAAAAAGAAAAGATTTCAAACATGGATTTCAGTTGAACACTGATTAGGTTCTTGATTCTCAAAACTGCATCCAAACTAACTCGGTCGGTGTTGCAGTTCTCGATTAACGACGTTCCTCTCAGCGAACTGTACCGGAACATTGCGGTAAAGCGCTACACAATGAATGCAAACTTTTTCATTCGAAATTCTTCGCCTCGAAACACCGCCGGCAAGTGTGAATCAGAATAAATGCCAAGATTAAGTGATCGCTTGTCAAATTAAGTAGCTGCACTTGGTAGACAGAGGGCAATGAAGACGTTGTCGGTGTTGCATGGTAGACGGCATCGTGATGGAGTGCCCTAGCAAACAGGATCAGCCTTTCGGGCAAGGATCCCGCGCTCGGTGGATAAATGCTCGTCTCGGCTGTTGATCCATGACGAACACAAATGTCTGTAACATTGTCGGATTATTTTTGGTTGCCGCCACGGTCTGCTTGTGTGATGCCGCAGACCAAACGTGTGTTGTTGTTGTTGTTGTTGTTGGTATGGTGTTGATATCAACGAGCATTGCGAGACGCGGGATTAATACGGAAGCTGCTGGTGAGTGATTGGGGTTTATTCGAGGTGATTTGGGAAGGAAGGAAAATGAAGCGATTGAGTGAGTCATGGTGTTGATTTTCAACGGATTTACGTTTTGAACGGTTGCTCGTGACATTATTATCACAGAAAATTCAGAATTAGCTTTCATTTTACAGTGGTCCATAATGCAAAGTTAGTAGGAAACTGACACTCAATCGTACCATTTGGGATCTTCCAGGCGAAAGACAATCAATTCTTAAATCTCTCGAAGATATGAAAAGTCTTGACAGAACGCTGTTCGATTAAAACGACAATATAAAAATGATAGAACTTGTGGTCGGGTGGTAAGCAGTCTAAAGTTGACAAATGGTATTGCTTGCTTCGGGCGGGTCTTTAAACAATGATTTTATTGCTAATCATTCAACACTTCATTCCGTTTGTTGAATTGAAAAGTTTTACTCTACTCATAGAATTTCAAAACGAATCATTGGTTGAATTTTGATCGGATTTACACTGTTCCAGCTAACATCTGAATAAACAAACCAATTTCAAGTGAAAATTTTATAGCAACACGTGGGCCGGCGGTAATTATTTCGATGTACAATGTAACGACTGCTTTAATTGATCTAGCTGTAGCTATACCAAAGGAAGAGGGTTCGTTTCCAACAGCACCAGCAGGTCATGAATATCAAACGCGAATAATTGGATTTCACAACTATGGGGGGTGCCCTTCGCAGAAGTGCAATAAAAAATTTTACGACTTTGTTTCGATTAGTTAACCAGCCGAAACGATTAATAATTAATTCCAGGTAGTTGGCTGTTGCACAGCTAACAGACATTCAGGTCAGGGTAAAGTTTATTTAAAAACCTGTGTAAACTATCAAATCGATTGACGTTGAAAATCAGTGACTCATTTAGGAATGAGCAATTTTTTTCGAATTGATTTTTTCAGCTTGAAAAATCGGTTTTTTGCATCCAATCTTTTTGGTCCGATGTTTGAAAACATCTAATTTATTGATGCGATAAAATCGATTTGGTGAACTAGATTTTTCTTTCAAAATTCCCATTGAAAAAATACGCAACTTTTTTCAAGAGGGTGACAAGATTGCATATTATCGTAGTCAACATAAGAACATTGTTTTTAATAAAATAAACAAAATTTGTTCTAAATACGAACGAGAAGCACTTTAGTTTGCATCATAGCAGAGCAAGTGTGCATTATTTTCTTTTATTTACTGCTACTACTGTTTGTTGATGACATTTCAAGCGATTTGACGTTGTCAAACTGATCCCCGTCGATCGGTGGAAAAACAATATTGCCTATTGTCAAACTCAGTATGTAGAGATAGGGATGTCAGTTGCATGGTTTTTTTCCACAATCGATCTTTTTACCTCGAAAAATTGATTTTTCCCGGCTCGATGTTTGACAACATCGATTTTTTCGAATTAGAAAGAGCGATGTAACAGAATCGATTTTATTTTTCAAAATGCCCATCACTAGACTCATTAGGTTTGTTCCAGTATCAAGAGTAACTGGAAGTACTTCGGAGCAAACAGGGAGAAAAGCGCTCCTGGCGCTCCTGAATTGTCTACTTCTTCTTTAGCAAACCGGAGTAAAGAGGAGCAAGTATTTTTTGCTCCGGAGCAACTTCCGTGTACTGGGACAAAGCTATTACTACTAAGCAGTGTTGCCACAATTAACCCTAGAACGTTGCACTGGGGTAAAATATACCCCACGCCATCTTTGGAGCCGTGTGAAGACGAGAATTCGGCATTTACTGACCTGGGCCCCTAACCATAATTCAATTTGGAGTTCCTAGTAAGAGTAGGAAAAGGTGGTATAGCCAGTTTGCTTATAGTCTTCGTGGAAGCAGGTGTCAAAGTTGGTGTGGGGTACATTTGTACCCCAGTTTACGGTTGCCGTTAGTTTTTCGTCAGGTTTCGTGCTGTCAGTGGTAATGTGATTCGTGACAATACCAGTTTAAATACTGGTTGTTTTACTACGCAAGTAACAATTAGTATTATATATTCGTTTTTAATCATTTAATTCAATTAATTTAACTTAATTTTGAAGTATAAAAAAATCGTTCTCATTTTTGCTGATTTTTATTGCTTTATTATTTATTTTTAAAAGTTTTTCAAAATAATGACTCGTAAGTATATTTGCGCACAGTATCTGCTGTAACCAGAGCTTGGAAAACGAACATGCCGAATAAGAACAAACGCTGTTCATTCGCTATTCTGTTCAAATATCTATGAGCACCAGAATCATTCACCATCCAGTTGCTGAGTTGATGACCGTGGTTCCCTTACACCGAAACCAGTGAACCACTATGTTTTTGGGTTTCTTTTAAAAGCGTATACACATCAGTAATCATCGTTCGTTAGCTTTACCATTCGTATGTATTGCTACTGCCGATGACTGTTCACCATCTCTCGTATACTGTACATAAACGCTTCCACTCTCTTCGCTAGAGAGCGAAGAGTCGTGTGACTCGTGTGCACACAGATGTTATGTATAGTGCATGGAAAAAAGACTTGAAGGAAATCTCTCCTGCTCTATGGGCAACGCTAGATTTGTTTCTCATTCTATTTGGTTGATTTGTTCGTTGCACACGTGTTGCATTTTGTACCTGATAATTATTACCTCAATAGAGATGGCCACTAAAAGAAAAATAAATTCTCCAGGTGCACCCACTTTGAAACAAAAAGTGCTTAGTTTTGTCAGGGAAGAAAATGGTATTTTTTACTGTGAAGTTGATAAAGAATGTAACCATAAGCAGTCGTCCTTTAACCAACATAATTTTGCACGTCACGTGAAGGCATATCACCCAACAGTGTACAATATTCTGGAGTTGGGTAAAGAATGTAATGAGAATATCAGTCGTGTTGTGAAAAGTACGAGGAAAATTGAAGAGTCTGCTCTTGTCAAAGTGTCCAAACAGCGGGTTCTAGGCGGAGTAATTAAACTGGTTACAAAACATAGTTTGCCATTTAATGCCTTAAGTTGGGATGGATTGCACGATATCATTGACCATCAATTGGCACCGTTTAACATTAAATTGAATAACAAAAATATTGGGAATTACGTTGGAGCTTTGCGTGTAGCAATTGATAAATTGATTTCTGAAGAGGTAAAAGGAGAAATAGTATCTTTGAAGTTCGACACCACAACAAAACGGTACCGCAGTGTATTGGGTTTGAACGCTCAATTCTATAAAAATAATATATTGGTTAAACGAACTCTAGGTAAGTCAAATCTTTTAATAAAATGTTTTAGTTTTTCATCTCGTTAATTAAAAATTTGTTATGTTCATTCCTAAGTTATAATCCCTGTTTTAGTTTTGATATTAGTAATCTTCGGGAAATTCATTAAAATAATATTGAACACACGTTTTATCCTACATTTAATGAGTAATTATCTGAACGGAAATATAAATACTGTGCAACTTCAGTTGCCCGAAAAACAATTTCATAAATTTATATTTCATTAAGGGGTTACATACTTTTTTTCTTTTTCCATAAATCGAAAGAAAAATTTACTTTATCTGAGGGTACAACTCCTTGAGAATATTTGCTCAAATTTTCATAAAGATCCGATCAATAGATCGAAAATTGCAGCGCTTCGAAGCACGCCTCCTTTATCAAAACCTGTGACCACTTGAAATTTCCAACTCGAATATCTCGAAATGTTTTCTTTTTTCAAAAATGGATTTTCCGTGATCACGTTTGCCAAATAAATACCTAACCTTTATTTTATTTATTTAATTTATTTTTTTTGAATTGTTTGACCTTAATGATTTCTTTTTTGCGTATAAATGTTTATTTTGCAGATAAGAATTTTTTAATACAATTTTAAGAGCTCAAAACATCGATTTTTTGGGAAAACGTTTTCGGGTGCAGGTAGAAATTATTATTTATTCAACTAATCGTTTAAGTACCGGAAATTCTCCTATGCTAACGCAATTTTTTGAGTTTTCAGCGCAAACCGGGGGAAACACCATAACTGCACCAATTATCAGTATGTTTTATAAACTAATGTTTATTTTCTCACTAAAAATGTACTATGAAAAGAACTGTAACTTTAATGTAAGAAAAAAATTTCTACATACCTTTAAAAATTTCAAACATCTCTTTATTTTTTTCTCACAAAAAGTTATGTAACCCCTTAATAGTGACAGCTCAAATAGGCTGCTTTTATATTCAGGCGTAGTTGTTAGTGAAAAGACGTAGCGCTGCGCATTTCAAAAAAAATCTACTAGATCCTCCCGCTCATAGTGTAGATTTTGACAGATTTTGAAAAATTCTTATAGGCATGGTAGAGCTTCACGAGCGACATTCTGCAATTAATTTAACTAAAAAGATTGAGGAGATTTATGAGCGATTTGGGATTAAATCATGGCAAATATACAGTGTTACTGTAGACAATGCACGGAACGTTGTGGCTACTGGACAGTTACTAAAAGAATCACAGAAAGAAGATTACAGCGAGTTGATGAATGAATCATTTAAGCATAGCGACGATATTGCTGCTGAAGATGTTGACGAGGAAGAAGTAGTGGAGCACATTGAAGCATTGGCCGATCGTATTAACATTCAAGAACTTGAATGTATTGGATGTGGTGCCCACACATTCAATCTCGTAGTAACCGATAATACATTTGGAATCCACAACAAAGTGACTTCTGCTAATATTTCCAAGATTGTTGAACTCAATCAACAAAAATATCCTCCAATTCCAAATATCACCCGGTGGGTAACGTGTTTTCTATTGATGCAAGTTTTGAAAGATGGACGCATGTTTTTTGATAAACTGGGTACAAATCATTCAAAACTAAGTAAGAATTTTTAACATAACATTGTTCGCCATGAAACAATCTGTCGTTTTTTCTCAGATCTATCACCATATTGGGATTTTGTGAACGAGTTCAATGAAGCATTTGCATCTCTTTATGTAGCAACTGTGCGTGTGCAAAGTCTTGATTGTACGTTAAGCCAATTTTATTTGGAATGGCATACCGTTTTCGGAAAGGTTTCTTCAATATCTTCGACCAATCGTTTCAAACAGGGTATACTCAACTCCATGCAAAAGCGCCAAATGACAATTTTTAAGAATCAAGCTTATCGAGCAGCACTCTACATGGATCCGAGGTTTGTCTACAATGGCTCGACTCTATTTACTGCAAACGAGAAAGAATCAATAATAGTAAGAACATTTCATTACTATAGGTTATATGTACGTTTTAGAAAAAAATATTTTCAGCAATATTTGTTGGGTGTGTGGAATAAATTTAACATTCCTGATAACACGCAAGTTGCAAAGGCCAGCACATCCCAGGATCCTGGACAAAGCTCGACGGATGATTTCGATATAGATAAATACATATCTAGCCATTTCGGAGAGGGAAAAGAAGAGTCAAAAACAGCTGAGAACAATATTGAGTCAGTATTACGCAATATACAGTACCAACGACGGCAATCTGCTTCGGACTCCAATTTCAAAATAGTTGACTATTATTTTAAACAGAAAGTGTACGATTGTCGCATCTGGGATATTGCTAAGATTGTGTTTTCCGCAGCATCTACTCAAGTTTCAGTAGAGAGATAATTCACACTTCTCATTAGTTTTTACTCCACATCGTCACACAATTGGTGAGGAAACGCTAGAGAACATCATGCAGATTAAACTAAATGAACCGCTAATCCCAGCGGCACTTTGTGATGCTTTAAATAAAACGGAAACCTAACGTATTGCCGAACTCATTATATAACAATCAAAGAGGAATAAAATAATCAGTCTAATATTTCGTCTTTTTCTTCCCAACCGAATATTCTGGCCTTACTTATCAAGTCTATTCAGAATTTGAATTGAAGTTGCTAGTTAATTCATGAGAAAAAAAAAACTTCACAAGGTAAGTTGCTGCGTATAGCGATAATCGAAATAAATAGGTGCTATAGGTAACGTTTGCATAATACGATATATGTTAAATCTTACTTTAATGAAATTTTCTAACCGTCTATACAACTGTTTGTAACGAACAAAGATTAATGTTTAAATATAATATTACAAAACCATCCGATATATTACATTGTGGAATAATTGATCCCAAGCTACCTATCCTCAACTCCCTTGCGGCACGTAATATTTCAACGTAACAACTCAGTGACGGGAAATGTATAGTATACGCGCGTATAGTTCTAGATCCTCATAGAATTGAAAACCACAACGCACTGAAGTTTTTCCAAATTCAAATTCAGGAATATGTACTGAATGTGAATGATTCAGTAACCAGAAGAAGGCTGAACCATGTATACCATTGAGCCACCAATATAATAAGCGATTTGTATTTAAGAGATTTGAGAATATTGCTACGCTCTCTTCACACGATGCTCACCACTATATAATTATATAAGGACGCTTTCATCCGCTTGCATGTATGAGAGCATTCGTTATCGCTGCTGTTTTCTTATGTTGTGTCTTCACAGGTAATAGCGGCACCTCAGCCAGTCAGCGTGAGCGCTGTAGTTGTGCCGAGCAGTTTCATAGTTCGTTCAGTTCAATTTTGAATGAATGGTGAAAGCTCTGGCTGTAACACTAACGTTGCGTGTTACCAATGTATTACTGATCAAAAATATTGTTTTCATTTCAATTTCCACCCCATTCAGTGGTATTTTCCAAAACCCGATTTTTAAACATTCATTCTTCCAAATAATTGGACTTTTTCAAAAATTTCAATATTCCATTTTATTACGTTTCTAGACCAGTCTTTCAACTTTTAGAATCATTTGATTTTTTTTTAAATCGGTTGAAAATTCGTAAAGTTATAGTAATTTTTGAGAAAAATGTTAAAACAACGATTTTTTAAAAATTTTTTTGTTCAAACCAATTTATGCATCATTGATTCAATAAATTCCTTACTTTCACTTACACAGCTGTTTTCGCAATTAAAAAACGAAGAAAATTATATATTATACATTTCTTTTGTTTGCATTTTTAGCTGCAAATATTGTACCCCAGTGCAACGTTCTAGTGTGGAAAACGCAAGTGCAACGTTCTAGGGTTAGATCTATACCGAGAGCTGAAAAATCTGTTCAGGAAATAAATATACTGCAAACCGATTTGACACATAAAATCTCATTGAGTTTAGTCACTCTAGAGACAACTCGATGAAGAAAACAAGGAAGAAACCCTGCGAGGGTGACTGGAAAGGGATGTATGTCAAGTTGGTCGGCTTCTCTGATGGATCGGTACACGTTTCGAGAAGTTTCGATATTAGCAACAGTTGTGAGTAGACCAGTTCCACAGCACATGTCGGTCAGCGGGCTACAATGGAAACTAAGGAAGAAAAACACGAGGTTGGAGAAAATCGTGATATCGTTATCTGGAGAAAGGTCACCGCCGATGATCACTCTGCCGGAGTGGCTGACAGCTAAGTGGATCGTGCAAATGGGTATCGGTATCAGGTGAAATACCGCCGCCGAGGAACTCTCAGATAGCAGATAAATAGGAACGAGTATCGTCAAGAAGGATAAGAAACCCTGCGGAGGCGCTTGTGAAGAGATAAATAAATCATAAATCATTATGGTCGACACCTCCGGATCGGTGTGTGTGTCTCGCCAGGTTGCAGCAGACCAGAGCAGATTGGATAAACCGTGAAGGTTGGACAGCGAGCAAAGAAAAGCAGTTGTGGACATAAACATGAACGATTAACACAAAACAAAAAGAATAAGAGCACAATCCCTACTGAAGTGGTACCTAACGGTTGCCCCAGATGGATGAGGATTGCGAGATACAAGAGGTTTAGGTTTAATCAGCAGGCTTAACTACTACAAACAAACCAATCCGAATCTACTACAAGCCAGCAGGCAGCGGTGCCTATTGATGATTCCTTCTCCATAACAAAGATTTACTCAATCTGTTGAGCTGAGACGATTGGTACACAAAACTCGGCTCTCAGAGCCTAGAAAAAAATCCTCAATGTTTGAGGGTTTCTGTACCTTTCTTTTAAAACAGTGATTCCCAACCTGGGGTCGTGAACCCCTCGGGGGCCGTGAAGCTGTTGCTGGGGGTCCACGAAGAAAAATATATTTTTGGTGCGCGTATTGAAATCTCGTTTCCTAACAATCTGAAAATAACATATTGATAGCATACAAAATCGATGCTTATCCATGTGGTTCCGCAGTAACCCAAGATGATTTCTAAGGGGTCCGTGGTACGAAAAAAGTTGAGAAACACTGTTTTAAAAGAAACGTAAAAAATCAAATCCCTCCCCTTGATCATTTTCTGCGCACGGGTCTGTAAGGGCACCTAAACATATTACGAACTAAACAATTTAGACCGCCATTATGGCATGTCAAAAACTGGATTCATCTGTTTACAACACACTCATTCAAAATAACTCAAAATTTAGTGACCAGCTACTCAATTTCACAAAAAGTGCACGTATTCCTGAAATAAGACAGCACCGGAATGTTCAGGTACGTAAAATTCTAAAAAACGATAAATTTCTTAGTGGTATATATGGAATGATTATTTTTGGTTTGGTTAGTTTTATTTGGTTTAAAAAATAGTCAAACTTTGATATTTTTATCTCAATTCAAAACTCAGTTTTGAATTTGAGATAAAATTTCAAAAAGTATTCAAATTTTGACATTTTTATCCCAAATTCAAGTAAGTTGAATTTTAGGATAAAATGTCAAAATGAGCAAAAATCAAATATGAAAAAACTTATCATCATGTCGCGCCAATTCTGTTACTACTATTTCTCTTTTATAGTTGTTATTGAGTCAGAACTCAATGCACTTGTACTTGATTTTTTTTTCACCAAAGAGCTTGAAAATTGATTGAATTGGTTTCTCATGAGCCCAGTCAAACCATTCGGAATTTGATTCGGAATCCTGAATGGAACCAGTATGGATTCCAGCACAAATGCAACAACTGATTCTGAAACCGATTGAATCGGAATCGGTTGTTGCATTTGAGTTCGAATCCATTCTGACTCCATTCAAAAATCCGAACCGGTTCCGGAATGAGTGTAACTGGGAGTTAGCTTGTTAACTTATCCAATCGTAATTCATTTTTGACAGATCACCTTAGTTTGTACAGCTGAATGTTGGGAACTCAAACTTTGTAGTTTTGAATGAGTATGTACAGATAGTTGTTTACTACAGTTGTATTCTGGTTGTATAGCATCAATCGCGGCGCTACCTCCAAAAGTTAAATAAACTATGTTCCAACTACTCCAAGATTTAATCAAAAGTGCTCAATTTGCAGATTTTCATATTGTTTGTTCATCAAAGCTAAAAAATAGAATGAATTAAGACAACCAAGTTCAGAGGACAACTGTAAAATATTTACCATATTCTATTCGAGTTGGAAACATTTCCTGAACCCAGAAATCAAAGCACGATACATTTTGCTCAACCAAACCAGCTCAAGTTCAAGTTTATTCGTATGCAATTCAATTGGCTTATTTTATATTTCCCTGGAAACCACCATCAACACATGCTAAATTGAGTAAAAGTTCCATTTCCCCTTCGGCAATGAAATTGCTGACAGTTATCAACAAGAACGCATGTTATGGGCATAGGGTAGACGCTCCCTTATTTATCTCATTGGTAGCACGTTTGGGAAAAAGTTCAATTATTCTGCAATATATTTAACATATAGTGAAAGTTTTTGGCAAACACGCCTTTCTACATATAGACACATGACCTACAAAGCTTAAAAATTAAAACATTGACACCAATTTCATTTAAAAATGTTTTAATGTTGTGACTATCGTGCCCCTGATTTCATCTCAATGCTCCTAAGAGTTCGTCTTACAGTTCCCAAATTCGGCTCAATTAATGAAGGTAAAAAAAGAATAAAAACCTCCCTCAAACTAAACTGGAATTTGAGTTGGATTTTCGAATGACTTTCGTCGAAATTCCAACTCAAATGAAACGACCGATTCCCAGTAGGGACCGGTTGTGTCATTTGAGCAGGGTTTCTGACAGAAACCAGCCAATTATATTCCTACTAAATTCAATGGGGTGTACTGAACTACTAACACACATGTAAAAATCATCAGAATAATTTTCGAAAGGGCCTAATACAATATTTAGTTCCGCTGAGTGGAGACATCTTGTAATTTTCTATATTTAGTTCCAAAGTCATTAATAAACCAGACGCTGATCCGTCGCTTTGACATTCTTGATATTCACTTCACATATGGGTTGCGATAGCGTTGTTCTTCGTCAGTTACGAGATCAATGGAAATAAAATTCAAAATTAAAATCTTCTCTTCTTCAGGTTTGCTCCTTAACAAAATAACCTCAACTCTCTAAAATGATCATTAAGCGAACTGTCCAGCTGCTTGGAGAATATATTCTCGAAGAAACAGTACAGATCACAACAGAAGTAGTAGAATTTGTGGAAATAATTTCTCGTTTGAAAAATTTGTGCTATGAATGTGATGGTTTGTCCGTAATTTTCCTCTAAAGTAATTTATCACAAGTCTTTGAATAAAAAAGGCCGTTTTAATTCATCGAATACGATAATAACAAAAGCCAGGCATAGAACCCCTGATCCGCATGAGTAGAGTTAAAAATAATCGAAACCTTTTTTGACGGCTGAAAATGAACCTGATATGACCCGTGGAGATAAGAAAAAATATTCATTCAAAAAATCCATGTGATTCATTCAGTTTAATATCGTACCATAATATTCATTTCAGTAATTATTTAGGTAAATGTTTTCAAGTGTTGGTAAAGCATATAAAGTAATAGTTATCATCGCTCAAATTGTGCCAGGGTCTACTTTGGTGCGTTTGATTCGTTGCTCGACGTTCGCTTCGTGCAATAATCGAAGATGAATGGAAGCCTGTATTAAATGAATAGGCAGTTTGTTCGTTTGACGTTTTCAGTTGCGTCACTGAAAACTGAAAATTAATGCGGCTAAATATGATCAATTTTCATTCAATGAATTTAAATTTGAGACTTTATTATCAACTACTTTAAGATTAGGACTTTAAGTCACATGCCATAATTGAGGAATTACCGACGAACCCGAATAGGAATAGAAATATACAAAAATCAAGATTTTTGCAGGAATAGCACAGCAATGTTTCAATATGTTACAGTAGTCAAAAGTGATGGTACAATACAAAAGCAAAAAACTTTAACATTTTAATCATATCAATTAATGAAGCTTTCGACGCACAATAATAAATCACGATCATTCGTTTTCGAGCTCTCCATCGAGACAGAGGTTGTTTTTTCTAGTCCGTAGTGCTGTGTGAGGCGATAAAGAATAGTTTTAATCCGCATTCAAGGTTATTTTGCCAGTTCGGTTCGGTCCTCAGTCTTTTGTTCGCGTGTGAGGATTAAACAATAGCCAGCTGTATAAGCTGGATCGGTTCGTCGTTGGACACCAGTTTAAAGCTAAGTGGTTTTTGTCTTTTGTAACACATTTATTGCTTTCTTCCGTCTGCGCGGGCGCTGACCCCGTGCGTTGACGTTTTCTATGGTTCCCTCTCCGGATGGTCAAATGGAAGTTGAATCGGGTTCAACTTCTAAGGCTCCCCCCCGGCCCAAATGCTATCCAGAACTCTCAACTGGTCCATTTGTGGTCTTCTTTCGGCCCAAGACTAAATCACTGAATCTTCTTCAGATTTCTAGAGACCTGACGGAACGGTTCTCGGCTGTGACCGAAATTTCAAAGGTCCGCTCGGACAAGATAAGGGTGTTGCTAGCCAACTCAAAGCAGGCAAACGATATTGCTTGCTGTGAGCACTTTACGCGGGATTATAACGTGTATATTCCGGCTGTAAGAGTACAATCCGAAGGCGTCGTAACCGATGAGAGTTTGACGTGCGAGGATCTGCTGAAGTACGGGGTCGGCCGATTCAGAGACCGCTTACTTCAGCCAGTTAAAATACTTGAGTGCAAACGTTTGCACTCAGTAGTAGTTGCGGGGGATGGTTCAAAAACGTACCCCCAATCAAACTCTTATCGGGTGACCTTCGCTGGTACCGCTTTGCCAAATTTCGTCCTCTTGCACAAGGTTCGTCTGCCTGTGCGTCTGTTTGTGCCGCGGGTCATGAATTGCACAAAGTGTAAACAACTGGGTCACACAGCCACCCATTGTAGCAATAAGGCCCGCTGTGGAAAATGCGGGGAGAATCATCTAGATGATTCGTGCAGTAGGCAAGCCGAAAAGTGTCCTTACTGTGCGGAGAGTCTGCATGATATCTCGGCATGTCCCGCGTACAAACTACGCGGGGATAAACTGAAACGTTCCCTTGCGGGACGATCCAAACATTCTTTCGCAGAAATGTTAAAGAATGCTACGCCACCATCCTCAGCAAACATCTATACTCACTTGCCTCCTGACGAGGGCGAGGCTGGTAACCCACAAGAGGGAACATCTACTAGGGTGCCTAGAATTTATAGGAAGAGGAGGAACACTTCCTCTCGTAAAGTTCCTTGTAAAGGCCAGAAGGTGTCCCTTGAGGGGGCTCCGAAAGTCACATCTATTGGAAGTGTTGCAACCAAACCGAAGCAATTAGCTCCTGGTCTCGGAGGATTAAGCTCAGAGAAGGAGTTCCCAGCACTTCCAGGAACATCAAAAATCCCAAGTGTTCCTTTGTTTCAGTTCGAGAGTAATCACAGCACTGGAATTATAAAACTCTCGGACATAGTGGACTGGATAATAAAAACTTTCAATATTACTGATCCTATTAAAAGTCTTATGTTAGCTTTTCTCCCTACAGTGAGAACATTTTTGAAGCAGTTGACTGCTAAATGGCCCCTCCTCTCAGCGATTGTATCCTTCGATGGCTAACTCATCGAACGAGGTCACGGATTTGATCACTGTTCTACAGTGGAATTGCAGAAGTATCATCCCGAAAATCGATTCCTTCAAAATTTTAATAAATAATTTGAGTTGCGATGCATTTGCATTATGTGAAACTTGGTTAACTTCCGACATAGAATTCAACTTCCACGACTTTAATATTATTCGCCTGGATCGAGACACCCCCTATGGAGGAGTGCTTTTGGGGATCAAAAAGTGCTATTCCTTCTACAGAATTAACCTTCCCTCGATAACAGGTATTGAAGTTGTCGCTTGTCAAGTAACAACCAAAGGCAAAAGCCTTTGCATAGCTTCCATATATATTCCCCCCAACACCGCGGTTGGGCACCGACGGCTACAAGACATCTCAGAATCCCTGCCAGCACCGCGACTAGTTTTAGGAGACTTTAACTCTCACGGTACAGCATGGGGTTGCCTCTATGATGATAACCGGTCTTCCTTAGTTCAGGATCTTTGCGATAACTTCAATTTGACAATTTTAAACACGGGTGAAATGACACGGATTCCTGCTCCTCCAGCGCGCCCGAGCGCCTTAGACTTGTCCCTTTGCTCAACATCGCTGCGGTTAAGTTGCACGTGGAAGGTAATTCCTGATCCCCACGGCAGCGATCATCTGCCGATTGTAGTCTCAATCAATAACGGTTCAAGGCCATTGAAATCAATCAATATTTCGTATGACCTCACACGAAATATCGATTGGAAGAGCTATGCTGCCGCGATATCCGACAACATCGAATCTACCCAAGAACTTCCTCCGGAGGAAGAGTACAGCTTTTTGGCTGGCTTGATTCTCGACAGCGCGAATCAAGCTCAGACTAGGCCAGTACCCGGCGCGAACATACAAAAACGTTCTCCCAATCCCTGGTGGGATAAAGAGTGCTCAGACGTGTACGCAGAGAAGGCCGCCGCGTTTAAGACCTTCCGGAACGACGGGTTACCCGCCAGTTTTCGACAGTACGCGACGTTAGACAAGCGAATGAAGAGTTTGATGAAAGCCAAAAAACGCGATTATTGGCGCCGGTTCGTCGACGGATTAACGAGAGAAACATCGATGAGCACTCTTTGGGGAACAGCCCGACGTATGCGAAATCGAAACAGTACTAATGAGAGCGTGGAATATTCAAACCGTTGGATATTCGATTTCGCCAAGAAGGTTTGTCCGGATTCCGCCCCGGCACAGAAGATCTACCGCGCCGCGTCTCCTCACGATAGCGCGAACGAAACACCTTTTTCGATGGTGGAGTTCTCACTTGCTCTCTTGTCGTGTAACAATAAAGCTCCGGGGCCAGACAGAATCAAATTCAACTTGTTGAAGAATCTGCCTGACTGCCAAGAGACGCTTGTTGAACTTATTTAATAAGTTTCTCGAGGCTAACATTGTCCCACTCGATTGGAGACAAGTGAAGGTCATCGCCATCCAAAAACCAGGAAAACCAGCCTCCGACCACAATTCGTACCGTCCGATCGCAATGCTATCCTGTATCCGGAAGTTGTTCGAGAAAATGATCCTATCCCGCCTCGACAATTGGGTCGAAGCAAATGGCTTACTGTCAGATACACAATTTGGCTTTCGCAAAGGCAAAGGGACGAACGATTGTCTTGCGTTGCTCTCAACTGAAATTCAAATGGCCTATGCTAGCAAAGAGCAGATGGCATCAGTGTTCCTAGATATTAAGGGGGCTTTTGATTCAGTTTCGATCAACATTCTTTCAGAGAAGCTGCACCAGCATGGTCTTTCAGCGACTTTAAACAACTTTTTACTAAACTTGTTGTCGGAAAAGCACATGCATTTTTCGCATGGTGACTTATCGACATCACGATTTAGCTACATGGGCCTTCCCCAGGGCTCATGTCTAAGCCCCCTTTTATACAATTTCTATGTCAACGACATTGATGAATGTCTTGACAATTCCTGCACGTTAAGGCAACTTGCAGACGATGGCGTGGTGTCTGTTACGGGACCCAAAGCTGTCGATCTACAAGGACCATTACAGAATACCCTGGACAATTTGTCTGCTTGGGCTATTAAGCTGGGTATCGAATTCTCCACGGAGAAAACTGAGCTAGTTGTATTTTCAAGGAAGCGTGAACCAGCACAACTACAGCTTCTATTAATGGGTCAAACTATCGCTCAGGTCTTCACAGTAAAATATCTAGGGGTCTGGTTCGACTCGAAAGGTACTTGGGGATGCCATATTCGGTATCTGAAACAGAAATGCCAACAAAGGATCAACTTTCTTCGTACAATAACCGGAACATGGTGGGGTGCCCCCCCAGGAGACCTAATTAGGTTGTATCAAACAACGATACTGTCGGTAATGGAATACGGATGCTTCTGCTTTCGATCCGCCGCGAACATACATTTCATCAAACTCGAAAGAATTCAGTATCGTTGTTTGCGTATCGCCTTAGGGTGCATGCAGTCGACCCATACGATGAGTCTCGAAGTGCTGTCGGGCGTTCTCCCGTTGAAAAATCGATTTTGGGAACTCTCATATCGATTGCTCATTCGATGCGATATCTTGAACCCGTTGGTGATTGAAAATTTCGAATGGCTTGTTGAGCTCAATTCTCAGACCCGTTTCATGTCCCTGTACTTTGACTACATGGCGCAGAATATTAACCCTTCTTCTTACAATCCCAACCGTGTGCATTTCATAAATACTTCTGAGTCTACTGTTTTCTTCGACACATCCATGAAAGACGAGATTAGTGGAATTCCGGACCACATACGCCCACAAGTGGTTCCAAACATTTTTTATAATAAATTCCGAGAAGTCGACTGTTCTAAGATGTTTTATACTGACGGATCAAACCTCGAAGGATCCACTGGCTTCGGTATTTTCAATCAAAACCTCACCGCCTCCTACAAACTCAGTGACCCTGCTTCAGTTTACGCCGCAGAACTAGCTGCCATTCAGTGTACCCTTGGAGTCATTGAAACATTACCCGCAGACCATTACTTCATCGTTTCGGATAGCCTCAGTTCCATTGACGCTATTCGCTCGATGAAACAAGGCAAGCACTCCTCGTATTTTTTGGGGAAAATACGGGAGCTACTGAGTGCTTTATCTGACAACTCTTTCCAGATTACCTTGGTATGGGTCCCTTCTCATTGCTCCATTCCGGGCAATGAGAAGGCAGACTCCTTAGCTAAGGTGGGTGCCTTAGAAGGAGACGTTTACGAAAGACCAATTTGCTTCAGCGAATTTTTCAGTATTACTCATCAGAGAACCCTCGAAAGTTGGCAAACTTCGTGGAGCAGTGGAGAGCTGGGAAGGTGGCTACATTCGATAATCCCTAAGGTATCGACGAAACCTTGGTTCAAGGGGATGGATGTGGGTCGTGACTTCATTCGTGTGATGTCCCGACTCATGGCAAACCATTACACGCTGGATGCACATCTCCGGCGTATTGGGCTCGTGGATAGTGGTATCTGCGCTTGTGGCGACGGCTATCACGACATCGAGCACATTGTCTGGGCGTGCACCGAGTACAGTTCCGCTAGGTCTCGGCTAATGGATACCCTGCGGGCCCGAGGAAGACCAACCAACGTCCCGGTTCGAGATGTGCTGGCAAGCCGCGATGTTCTCTATATGTCCCTTATATACACCTTTGTGAAAACCATCAATATACAAGTCTAACTGCCCCTTGTTATCTTCTTATCATTCTCAGAACGCTCTTCCACCTGTATCAAACCATCTGTATCGAATGAGCCAACAAACACGGGACCTACGACACGAACATAACACGCTTAACTCGAAATGTAGCCGATCCACATCTGAGCCGTACTACGAAATCGTCTGGAAAAACCCCTGCCATCTTGAGGAGGACCACCCGGCGTCCCAGTACATGATTCCCCTGATGAAGGCCACCCGAGTTTGTAATCCATCCGTTGATCTCACGATGCCTGAAACTGAAATAATTTTCTCTCCCTGCCATCTTTGTCTACCCTCCCTCCCCTGACTCTTATACCCAGAAGTAACACCCCTACCCCCCCCCCCCCCAATATCATCACGAAGCATTTAGCTCTTCTTGTCTCTTCTAGTTTTAACTATTATATTATATAATCTCGTTGAAATTGCCCAACTCTACTACCCACAAAAATAACTATAATTACGAATCTTTACAAAATTCAATCATGCCCTCTAGTTATGCCTAGTTTTAAGTTAGTCGTAAAAAATTGTCCCCCTTAATTAAACATTATTTGCTCCAATAATCTCACTGATAAAAATGTCAAACCATATTGCCACAAAAACTAAATGACCCCCCTAATCTTACGAAAACAATATTATCCCCTTGTGTAGATATATAAGATAGCTATAAAATCGCATTAGTTTCATTTTAAAAAAATCAATATGTAATCCCCTAGTTTTAAGCAATTTAAAATGTAAAACAAAACAAAATTGGCACCTTTAAGCTAACGCAACGTGCCTTATCAAATAAACGATTTGAATAAAAAAAAAAATAAATCACGATCTACGAAATTTTCATATGGATTATGAGTGGGTGTGAAGCGAATGACAACTATCATACACGGAACAATACATAATAATAGATGGATTAGAGAAGTCGTTTGTTAGATTAGATTGACACTGGCGGATAATCATTGTTCCTTATTTCATAGTTGTCGTCACTCCCCTCACATACACTCTATGAATTACGTAAACAAAGAAAGCTCTGACTTAAATCCTAGAAAACAAAACAGCACACTAGCAGTAACCACATTCCCCTAAACTATCGTTGTCATTTGCTAAAAAGTTTAAAATTGCGACTTGCAATCTAAAACTTTTTATCATAGGCCCTTTCATGAATATCATTGCACGGAGAAACGCCCAATGCCACCCACTGAGAAATCACAAACAAGTGCTTGAAAACCGTCCTACACGGGTCTCATATTGGAACGGTTGATCAACAGAAGACCTTCATCAAACCATGGTGCACAATAAAACAGACTGTTATAGAGGGAGAACGAAAACCGGCCGAAATCAGTGCAGCCAAAAAACCAATATGGAAAATGATCAACATTGTAATAGATTTCCATTTCTTGCAATAGTTGATACATTTGGCTTAATAAGTTAAAGTTACCAATCAAAATTCTCTATGAAATTAGTCGTTATGATTAATTAAAATTGGGATACATATTACTATGTCAATTATTGACATGCTGTTTGAAATATTTGTCGGAAATCGACAATCGCATGTATCGCTTTGGGAACACTGTTCATGCTTTATAGTGTGTGTAATTAGTATTTTGAGATGAAATTAGGAAAAATCAAATAAAAAATTTAGAAGAAATTCATCGCATAGTTTTCGTATCATGAAGAAACTATTTTAAATTTCTGAAGTGAGTGTTTTATTCGGAATTTAGTGAAGAATCGTTCTATGGAACAGAAGAAGTGAGTAAAGTTCGAATTGTTGTGCAATTAAGTGAAACATGTCGGTGTGTATTGCGAAGATTTAGCTAGTAGCGATGAAGAAAATAGTCTCATCGCTAATTTCAAGGTAAGAAATCGGGAAAAAATAATGAGTGCTTTCTTTTCAAATTATTATAAGTTTGCTGTACCTATTTTAGAAAAGTGATAAATGGTAAAATATAAGTTAAGTTCCAAAGATTTTTTTTTTGTTATTTAAAAAGTTGATTCTATAAAGTTGTATTGTATAATAAATGTTTAAAGTTGAGTAATCAGGAAATCAGATAAATAGAGGGGCTGAGATGAATAAGGGAGCGTCAACCCTATATAAACCAATTTTCGAATGAATGCATCCAATTGTCCGCTGGAAGCAACTTCCTCGACGTGCTGACCAGTCAATTGGAAGCACTCATGCTGCTGTTTCAGTTATCCTCATCCTAAGTAGGCAAAAAACCCGGTTGAAAGATTGAAGTGGATGCGAGTGGAAGTAGTAGCTATCCATCGAAGTTGGCCTTGGTCGCTTGTTATGATTGTTAGCCGCGCATTTTCAGTTGCATTTTGAGGTTAGATTTGAATAATAGAAGGGAAAACAAACGTAAAATTTAGTAACAAATATTATTTTTATTCTTTTTTTTTCTTGGATTTTGTATGCTGTTATAAATGTTATATTAGATCATAAATAATTTATCGACATAGATTACAACCTAGGCGGCGGCATAGACGCAAGCCTCCGGTATGTTAAATTTGACAGTCTTGGACACGCTCTTGGCACTCAGGTCCACGTTGACACCGCGAAGGATCTGTTTCTTGAACAGCTGAGCGGCACTATCGCTAGCATCACGGCAGTGCACGTCAAAGTATTTGGCGGTCTTTGCGGATGCAACGCACTTGCCGGGACATGCCGGCAGGGGGCGCATTGTGAAGCAGATCTTGCCACCCTGCTCGATGATCTGATGCTGGCGCTGAATGTCGCACTGTTTTTCGGTGTGTCGCTGCTGATGCGGTTGATATTCTTTCTCTTCCGATGAGCTGGAGCTGGAGTTAGAGTCGGAGTTTGATTCAGACGATGATGAGGAAGACGACGAGGAAGATGACGAGGAGGAAGACGACGACGAAGACGATGAGCTATCATCGTTGACGTAGTGGTTGTAGTAGCGATAACGCTTGCGACCGGCTTCCTGCTCGCTGATGATGTTTCCGTAGTAGTATTCGCGCTTGTAGCATTCCTGCTTCGACTGCTGCTGGTAGGCAATGTTGTAAGCCTTGGCTGGTCCCGAACAGTTCTGACCGGTGATGGCATAGGAAGCCGCGAAGTATTCCGGATTCTTCATGTAGCACTGGTTGGGTGAAACGTAGTCGTCGTAACTTTCGCCATTGTTAGTTCCGCACAGACCGACGAAGTTGTCGTAGTACGACTGGTCAGCGTAGATACGAGCGCGATAACCATCGAACACAATCTTGATGTCGTCATCGCGGATGCTAATCTCCAACTCCTTTCCAGGCAGAGCGTAGGCACGGAACAGAGGCTGGTCGTTTTGATCACCGGTGTACATCTCAACGGCGTACTTCTCGTGGATTTGTTGAGGCTTTCCGTTGAGGTAGACTTGCGGCTGTTCGGAACCGTTAGGGATGATGTCGATGTTGTAGTCGTTCTGTTTGTACTGTCCAAGAACAACCTTGAAGTACAGTTCCTTATTAGGCCCAGAGCGAGTCAAAATGGTAATCTGTTCGTCCTCATTGAATCCATTCTTGAAGCGGTACTCGCTGTCGGCATTATAGAAGTGCGACTGCTGAGCGTAGTATTCGTAATTTGGCTTCACCGTGTGCAGCACCGCATGCCAGCATTCTCCCATTTCGTAATCGTATGTGTATCCATCGAAAGTATCAATGTACTTGCTGGATACAGCGCAGGAAGCTAAAACATACAAAGAATAAATTAGTACGAATCCAGAAGCAGATCTTCCCATAACTTACGTTGATAGTTTCCGCGGTAGGCATAGCTGGCAAGACGTTCATAGTAGTCCATATCCGGGTGCATAGCAGCGAAGTACCGAGCGTAGTAGTTCTCGACCGGATAGTTTTCAATTTCAAAAGCATATTCTGGAGCATAGAACGAAGCGTTGAAGTAATCTCCGTAGGGAGCCATCTCAAAGTTAAACTGATACTGGTTACTCTTGCCCTTGTAGAAATAGTTTGGCGAGAAGTACGGGTAGGTCTTGTATTGGAAATATTCAGCAACACTATAGGCCCAATCCTTTGCATACGAGTCGACATTCTTGAACTCGAAGTTGAACTGATACTGATCCAGGTAGTTAGCTTGACGGGTAGCGTTCTGACATTCTGCCAGTTGATAGTAGCCGCGATCCATCTGTTCCTTGCACTGTTGACCGACGTTCGAGATGCGCAGGTAATGACGGTACTCATCCGACTGCTGTATTTTACCCTTCATCGAGATCTGAGCTCCTCCCTGGCAACGCTCACCGTAGGCCAATTCGTAGCGCATCGAAGAGCTAGCGTCGTAGTTCAGCGCGTTAATGAAGTTCAATTTTGGAACATTCGGGAATTCATTCTGGGCGGAGAAGCACATCTGGAACTGCTTGTTCGACTGACTGTAGGGACTGCCCGAGAAGAAGAACAAATAGCGAGACTTCTCATCAACCGGACTATCGGCGTATGCAGCAGTGAAGATGAACTCGCTCTTCTGTTGATGACCCTCAAAAGTGAATCCAAAGTCGTAAACTGCTGCATCACTGTTTCTGATTCCGGCAGCGGCATTCTTAATAAACTGTTCCTGACGACGCTGGCTACCTGGACTGAACACGATTGGTTGAGCGTAGTTATTCTCGTTATAGTATCCAGAATACGCGTGCCGTCCCTTCGGATGCTTGACATCGGATTCCTTGAAATCCTGATCGAAATCTCCTTCCTTATAGTGGGCCACGAATTTCATGGTCTTGGCAGAGCTACGCTGTGAATCGTAGTACACATTGAACTGATGGTAGTGATAGGTCTGCGACGCGAATGGATACATCAGAGCCGAGGCATAATCGTGCTCCTGAATCATTTCATAGAAACGTCCAAAGTTCAAGAAATCGCTATCGTACTTGGCATGCAGGCGCAGAGCCACACCAGTCATCTTATCTCCCACGGTTTGTTCGTAAGTCTTGGTCGTTTGCTCCTCATCGTGAACGATTCTTGCGTTCGGGTTTTCAGCGATTGGTCGTATGTCAGTGATGTCCTTGTATCCAGTGTACGGCCATGAGCTCAAATGGAACAGCAGTTGATCTTCCTTGGGCTGAAGGAATTCGAACTCGAACTCGTATTCATCATTCTCGAAGTCCAAATCGAAATCAAAGCTCAACGGAAGGTAACCCTGGAACTTCTTCTGATAACCAGCGATGTAACGCTGATGATCGAAAGGAGTAATGAACCCGACCTTTGCGTCAATCAGACGATGGTACAGCATGTTCACGTCAACCGAACCATTGACGGTGCGCGGGAAGTGGACGTACTCTTCATTTTCGGTTTCCGGATGACCACCAGGTCTCTGGTAAATAGCTGGATGACTCTTAACTGTAGCTTCGGTCTCGAACTTCACAACGGTTGGTGTCTTCAGGGAGTACACAAAAGGAAAACCGGAAGCCAACGGGAATGCAAGAGTGGCGACCCCTTGCTGATAGAACTTGGTCATATTGAAGGTCATACCATCTTCCAGATCTTCAGCGAGCTCCTTCATCTGCCGTGGGATGCGTTCAATAGTTTGATTATTGAAAGCGTAGAAGTATTCTCCGTTAAACAGTTGCATAAAGAATTGTCCCTCCAACTCCTGGGCTTCCTCTGGATCAATGTTCAACAGCTTCGCAATCCGAGTTGTCGACCACGGCTGCGGTTCCTTTTCGCTATACCCGTTCTGGTTCTTACTGTATTGCTGGTAATAATCACTCTGTGGACCATGTGACTTGAAGTACTTGTCGAAGTATTCGCTCTTCCTGTTCGGGAACTGTTTGTAATACTTGTAGTAGTAGTCGGCCGATTTGTAGTCATCCTGAATGCTTGATGTATCGTACTGCTTATCCAAAAGATCGAAGAAGGTTTCCATGCTCGAGACCAGATAGTACCAGCTAGTGTAACGCTTCAGACCTCCAAAGTTCTCATGCAGATGATACAGGAAACCATTTGGCATGTAATGATCGTCAGAAGCAATTTGAGCAATATGCATGCGATAAGATAGATCCAGATTTTCCATAGCGTAGTCACGGATGTAAGCAGAAGAGTACTGCAGACTGTAAACTTCCGGACTCAACAGTTTATAAGCGGCTTTGGCATTCTCGGCAAACTCATTATCGTCGTCGTATTGATCAGCTTCGGCCGCATACTCCAGGGCAGATTTGACAGCTGCCCGTACGTACTGGCTAGGATCGTTATGGGTGTATTCAGCCATACGCTGGAGCATCTCAGCCGGAGGTTGTGTGCGCATCAACAGAAAAACAGCTGCACTACGGATCTCATGGATGTCTCCGGTATTTTGATACATCTTGTACAGAACAGAACGAGCCAGCTTCGGATAGTTCTCAACTAGTTCATCCAAAGCAACCGCCATAGCAAGACGTTGGAAGTCACTGACACGGATCTTACCTTCCAGATAAGGTTCGAAAACGTTCAAAATTTCTGGATGTCCGAGGTTTCCGAGGGCACGAGTGTAGACCTGAATCTTGATACTGTCTCCAGCATTGACAGCTTCTCGCAATTGATGAGCAAGCCAGGGGACGATCTTATGGCCAACAATTTTATAATCCGAATCCGATAGACGTCCGAAGCTATATACTGGATAATAGTTGTAAGCCGAGCGGTTGTTGACCTGTGCACGGTTCACGAACTTAGTGAACGAAATAAGTGCGGTTACGTTCAGGCTATCCTGATGTTGAACAGTGTCAGAGGTAACCAGCAAGAAGAACTCATGCATCAGAGCTTCCGTTGGGTAGCGTATGGATTGAGGCAGAGTAGCCACAACGCTTGCGGCTTCCGGTCCCCGCAGTTTCTTCTCTTCGATGTATTCCTTGATTACCTTAAAAGCTGGTGGAGTTCCTGCTTCAGCCAAAGCATCACGGAAAGTGTTCCAGGCATCAACGCGTTTGCTGAATTTCTCGCTATGGTTGTCTCCCTCGTTGCGTTCCTTCTGGGACACGAAATATTTCTGGGCGGCATCGTAGATTTCCTGATAGCTCATGGTGCGAATAGCACGGGACAGAATGTTGAATTTGTTCAAGGTGTTAGATTTCGGCAGCGAAGACGGGTTTTGCAACTCTTCGGCAATTTCCTGAACAAGTTTGTAGATGGCCTTGGATCCATCGAAGTTTTGGGCGTATTGCACACTGTATCCCTTGTAGCCGGTGGTGAAAGGTAGGAATGGAGTCTGCGGAGCTTCCTTGAAACTTTCCGGGACCGGTTGGTAGTAGGCTTCGTCGCTGTCCAGAGAGTTCGACTCGGACGAGGAGGATGACGAAGAGGAATCTGATGAAGAAGATGATGATGACGAAGAAGATGATGAAGAAGACGATGAAGAAGAGGATGAAGAGTTGTTCTTCTTTCCGTTATTTTGTTCGTTGGATTCTGAAGAGCTGGACGAAGAATCATCCGAGCTGCTCGAATCAGAGGAGGTGTCGTTCGTTCGGCTCAACCGATACTGGTCCATCTTATAAGCTTGATAATATTTCTTTTCCTTGGAAGCATTGAGATCGCGACGTTGTCGGTTACCTCGCTTTTCCACTGCGTCGACTTTGTTAGCGTAGTTTTCTGCCGGGCTACGCTTTTGGTTCTCCTGGGATTCCGAGCTGGAGCTGGATGAATCCGAAGAGTTTGACGAGTTGGACTCAGAGGACGAAGAGGATGATTCCGATGATGACGAAGACGACGAAGATGATGATGATGACGACGAGGATGAAGAGGAAGAATCAGTTTCGTTTCCTGGACGGACACTATTCTGCTTATCGCTGGCCATGTTGTAGCTGTAGACCAGATCGACAAAGACCTGGCGATCATCGGCTGGGCCTTCTGGAGTCCTTTCATAAGCGGACACTTTATTGAGCGAAACCTTGACCTTCGAATAGACCATGGCCTTCTCTTGGTTGACCAATGATGGAGCGATCACAACCTTGTTCGTAGTGCTGGAGGATTGAATGGTGTAGTTGTACCAGTTACCGGACAGGAACATGCGCGACACAGCAGATTTCGAGGCAACATTACCCATCTGGTTGGTATTCGGTTTGAAGTCGCTCTCACCACTGAAACCGAAGTGGTATCCCATGCGCTGCTTGCAGTTATCAAAGTTCTGAGTCTTCATGACTTCAAAGTAGTATTGACCATTTTCGCGGTACTCCGGTTTCGGAGCCCATTCCGGATTTGATTGGGTGATGTATTCCGGAACAGCATTAACATCGTACAGGGTTTCACAATTGCCGGTTACGACTGGCTCCATAACCTTGTATACTCCGGTGAAAGAGTTGTTCTCCGGGAACTGGTTGTATTTAGAGTTCATCTTATGGGTTCCATAGGAATCCAGCTGGAACTGGCTTGCCCATGCCTTCAGGATATTAACCTCATTGTTAGGAATGGTTTGCTCTACATATAGACCCTTGATCACTCCCTTGTGATAACGGATACCGAATGGCTTGGAGCTCATCGGGTATGGTTTGTACTGCAGGTTCTGCCGACACATCTCAGTACGGTATCCCTGAGGTAGACGCTGATTAAAGACGGCATATTCTGCATTCTGGACACGGGCAACTACGTATTCGGGATCTTTTGGGCGTATCACTAGATAAGCTCGTGAAACAATTCCGGTCCACTGATCATCGAGATCGTTCAGCGCTGTCATCGTCTTGGAAGTAACATTGTAGACATATTCACGATTTGGTTCCCAGGCACCATACTCATAGCCAGTTTTGTTCTCCGGTCGGTTGTAGGCGAACTCGCTTTGGTAGTCGTACTGATAAGCAGTACTGATCCCCACTGTTGGAATAGAATAAAGAACCGTTAGATTCATTGATCGAGTTAGAACACTAACCTAAAACTACTTACCAAAAGCGAGGAGGAGTAGTTTGACGAACATCTTAACCTCAAAAAATCGGAACGCTTCCACTTGCTCACCTCTGATCACCAGATAGGAAGTGTGATGGTTGAGATTATGGCGAAAGTTTTTATATGGAAAAATTGCTTATTTCTTGCAAATTTGTTATCGCTAGAGTAATCAGAGGATGGCGCATCTGCGCTTAGTAGACTACAACATTGTATTGGCTTCGATAGCAACAGCTTTAGTTCGAAATGTGTAAGGCAAAATGACACCAAATAAGTCTTAAATAAATTTGTGGTATCATTTGATGCTTCTGGCATTTTTTCGTGATTAGAACATTAACAAAAAAGTAACCTGTATCCATAGGGTAAAGTGTTATGTTCAAAAACATGGACAGCCTGTTTAGGTGCAAGAATCAAAAACGAAAATGGAATTAAATTTATTGTAAACGAAAACTTTAACCCGCAGAGCGTTCAAGCTCTGAATCTGTATAAAATAAACATTTTAGTCTCAATGAATGGCCCCTAAGGTGACGCCTTATCACCAATAGTTCATAGAAGGAACATGAATATGCTGATCGGTATCGTTGAACTCCCGTTCATTTATTTTTAATTTTTTCTCGAATCACGTAGTCGTCAGGCTCGATTATCAGTTTATTCGAACGAATGCTTGGCGTAACCTAGTTTCTCTCGTCGCCATTCAGTTGATCTGGCGCATTAAAATTGTTTCAAACTTGATCTTAAGCCAAAACTGCAAGTAGCCAAGTCATTGTTTTATTTTTTGGATATTTATTAGAAAAGAATTTCAAATCCGAGAGCGGGCATAGCTTGGTTGGTTAATCGATTACCTTGTACGCATCTCGCCGGGGTTGGATTTCCAACCCAGCACATAGGGTTAGAGATTTTTTCAAAGAGATTTTTCTAACCAGAAAAAAGAGGCGAAACAGCCTAAGGTTAAAATCCCAATAATAGAAGAAAAAACGATAGTAATGGTGGTCGAACAGCACCATGAAGATCTACATTGAAGCGGTTGCCTCCGGAAGTAGATTTCAACCGAAAAGTTATCTTACTCGCACAATTACACGACTAGCCCGCGTTGTGCTCGCTGCCTGAAAAACAAACACTTTAATTGGAGGGGAAACTTATCGAGTGTTTTTTGAGAAGGGCGAATAAGCATACTGTCAAAATTCACTTTGAGAAGAAATTCTGGAGAAACCATTATAAATCACAGCAACAGACGAAAAAGAAAACTTTTCTCTCTTTTTTTGCTCAGCGAGTTACGGTTTGTCCGGAATTTTATCTCAAAGCGACTTTTGACATCATGCTAATTGGTCCTTCTCAAAAAATACCCGAGATTTATTCTCACACTATTCAGGGATACGAAGGATAGTGCGGCTCATCTTATCCAACAAAGATAGAAAATCCCTTTCGGATAATCCCTTTCTCGCGTCCAGCCCGGGGACAACTTGACAGATAGTGCTTGTTTCATATATGTACCACTGATTTGATGGTGGCGCTAATATGCCTTCTCCGTACGAGGACCACGAACAACGAAACGAAAAAGTTTCAAGAGAAAAGCGTATTTCGTTACGTGTGTTATGAACGCCGTCAATGCAGCAAGAACAACATTTAGAAAAAACGTATTCCAAAATGTAGATAAAGAAAACAATTATTAGAGAATAAATTTATCCCTAACTGGAAACTATCAGCAAGCTACATAAATCTTATTATAAATTTAACAGGAAGTCGTTTTTTTTAGTTTTATTGTTGTGTGAAGTATGTAATCGGTAAATCATTGGCGCTTTTTGCCCGAGAAATATGCATGAAAAACATTTTGGCTAATGAAATCGAATCACCAAGCCTAGCAATTCGTGAACCTATGACATCTTGTTTAAATTAATCAAGAACGTCAAGAATTCTAGAATTTTGTTTGGAAATATAAACAAAATATGTAGGATTTTCTACACAGCAAAAATGGCCTTGGATAGAATTTGTGCGCTTTTACCGGAATTCTGGCAGCAAACCGGTAGTGCCCGATTTTAGCAAGAATGCTGCCAGAAATGTACAATTATGTTCGACTCTTGCCAGAGTTTTGTTCGAATTTTGCAATGATTCTGTCCGGAAGATTTTGCGATGGTTCTGGTACGGATCCCTTTAGAATTCATTTCGCATTTTACTCGGCTTCAGCTCGACAGAAAACTAATGGAACAGCTTCTACCGGAAGATTTTCTGTTGGTTCGATCTTAAAGTTTTTCTAAAATCTAAAAATCTAAATTTCTGAATATTTTTCTTGGATTTTTTAGATCCAAAATGGAATCTATGGTTCTGTTAAGGTATGGTGGAACGAGGACAGTTTCTAATTTTATCAGCGAAATAAATTCGGTGAAATGCTTAAATTGTTAATTTTTTGCAGATGGAGAAAATAATAGATGGGATGCGCCTTTTTTAAATTTTGTTCCATTCGAGCCGCCATGACATCACCAAATCACCACAAAATTTGCTTTAAGTTCAATATATGGGAGCTGTCAAGTTGTCCCCGGGCTGCTCGCGTCAGCGCGTGAGTGAGTAAGAATCCTGATATCTTATAACAATCCTGCTCGTTTCCAATGCAATAAAGATCATTTTCGTATCCAATACAATTCTTGTATCCAATATGCTATAATGTTCCATCCCGCGTTGCATGCTAGACGACTTTCGTTTATTCACGTATTTTGTGGGTATTTTGGACCGCTTTAGGAAGCCTTGAGAAAAAATTCTGAAAAAATACAGTTTAGCTACATCATCTGGATCATTTAACGGGTTAAGATGTACGGCTCCATCGTCTATTTTCGAAATCTAGTGTTCTAAATTGTCAAATAAACATATATGCTTAGGAAATGTTACAAATTTTGAAGAATTTTTCTAATTTTGGACCACACAATTTTATTTTGGACCATAAGCAAACCATATTTTAGACCATCGTTTTTCCTTTGAGCCAATGTTGAAAACATATTTTGGACAAATCTTACTCAGAGTTGCTAATTTTCAATAGGTTTGTTTGAACTTGAAGGAGGAACAAATCTCAAAGCATACCCTACGATGTTCAAGTCGCAGTTGTTGGTTGCATTATTCGTTCAAACAGCCGAACTGCTCAATCATTTTCCATTTCATTGACCCTGAGCATATCTCTCTACTAGGGTACTAAACAGGTCTTTCAAGCAAAACTACTCTGAACATACTTCTCACTGTTTATGTCTGCTTGAAATCGCAAAATATGTCAACATTTAACCTAAACTGACCTCTACAGAGCAGATTACAGCTTTAGTTGGTGAATGAAAAAGCATCACTTTGAAATGAAGATGTACGGTTTTATCATGGAAATCCCGCCAACTTGAAAGTGTAGACTGTAGCGAGGCTGTAAATTTGAATCATGGTTGGGGTGGATTGAGCTGAAAGTTGGCATTTGAAAATAAAAATTCGCATCAGTGGATCGATCTTACAACACATTTTGGACTCTAAATGTTCACATATTTAACATATTTTTATGATAAATTCGTACATGATTGCTTTTCTGGGAATTAATAGTGAACTTTTCAAAATACAGAGTAGGTATGCGAAGAGATGCCAGAGCTATTTGGGAGCATGGCGAAAATAACTAATATATTTTGGACATATAAAAAATAACAATTTCAACACATCTGATCCTTTATATCAATTTGAAAACATTTTCTTATATCTTTTATCAGCTTAATAATCATATTTGCATGTTTAAAATGTATGCACTTTAGAAGTAATAACACTTCAATGTTGGTTATAACCTTACCACTTTTTTTGGACCAGTAAAACTGCAATGTGAAGACACGTTTAAAAAATTTTAATTTACTGCTTCCTAACATACCATTTCACTCAGAATAGAACGGGAGATGCTTTCTAGTGTGATAATTTCAGTGTTACATTAGTAATATTTCAATTTGTTGTAAACTTTAAATGGTAAAATGCACGAATTATCGCCAAGTGGTCCAAAATATGGTGGTGGTCCAAAATACCCTCGTTGCCCTACATGAAACCCTTCGCAAGTGGTAGATTTTTGAATTACAATTCATTCCATCCGCTCCATCAAAAGATAAACATGACCAAAAATTTCATTCATCGGGTCAACTATTTGTCATCCAACTTGCGAGACGACGAAAAGATAAACATCATAGACAAACAACTCAGTCTTAACAACTACCCAAAAAACTTCGACACAGACTCATCAATAGGATGCACGAACGCAACATACTCACCCTTCAGACTACCGATGAAAACCTGCAAACTACTGCAAACATTAGCATACATTCCATACTTAACAAACCAAATTGGAAAGCACCTGAAAAACGACTACACATACAACTTGCACATAGAAACATAAAAAACAGTTGGAAAATTCTGCACAAAAATTAAAGATCCCGTTCCAACCGATCATCACAACAACGTTATTTACAGTATTCCATGCAAACATTGCAGTTCATGCTACATAGGAATGACGTAGAATATGCTAAAACCAGGATATGCGGACACGACTCACTACAATACTTGGGACAAACCTCTACAGGATAGATCGGACACAACAGAAATACAAATTGCCCATCTAAAAGAGAAAACAGCACTAATGGATCACAGTATTATACACAATCACAGGTTCGACTTTGAAAACACTAGCATATTAGCCAAAAACTGTAAGCCACACGCACTTTCTTACATAGAAGTATGCCACATAATCACTGGCAAAGACAGTATTAATAAGCGAACAGATACAGAAGGTTTAAATTCCATCTATGCTGGAATTTTTCACACTCTAGATATCGAGAATCGAAACAAACGAAAAATGACAACAAATGTAACACGCAATAGTATATGAGCACCAAATAGCAATAATACACACTCACACAAATACACACGCTATAATCGAATCAAAAGTAGTAGCGAAGACTACATATTAAGAAGACTGATATCTTTTTCTTTCCCCTATACAAACAAGAAGCGACAGATGTTACAGCGCCTCTATTGGAGGAAGGTAGGAAGCTTCATGAAAAAATATACAGGGTGTTTGGTTCATGGTTAAGAATCTCTCGGGGGTGATAGACTGTCATATTTGGAGAAAAAAATTGTTCTACACATACCCTCAAATCTCAACCGTTACAGAGTTATTGAACTTTTTTCTGTAAAAAACTTATTTGTCTTAAAATACCTCTAACTCAAAAAGTATACTTTGTATTTTAAATGTTTTAGTTCCATTCGAAAGGTGAGAAAATTTCCTATTTAATGGTGTTCTCATATCTTTTAGTTAATTAGTTTTAATTACCTTTTAGCTTTAAAGTAGTTAAAAGTTAGTGTTTTTGAGGAGGTTTTTGCTAATTTTCTCGAAATAATGAAGTATCCATTATCCAAAAGTTGGGTTTTAGGACGATTCATAATTTGTTCTTTGACATCATATTCCTATCTCTTCTCATTTCTTTGTAATTTCATTACTATACTTTTCATGTAACCGACTTGCAAGTGCTTAAAAGACTCTAATCTAAAAAATATGCTTTATATCGTTATTTACAAGATTTCATTGGAAAGCTGAGAAAATGTCCTATCAGTGTATGTACAAATATTTTGTAGTTAAGTGTACTAAATGATTTTTCACTAACGAAATAACTCAAAATTTGTGTTTTTTGGATAGTTTTTTAATTATTCTAATTATTAATCAACAAAATTTATCGTTACAATGAACAATCATTTGATGCCCCTTAATGTTCTCTATAACTTACTATTTGACACTTTGTCTATACCTCTTTTCATTTTGCTGCTATTTAATAGTTAACACAAGATGACCTCGCCGCAAATGTAGTTGGTTCGAAATCGTTATTTTTGCATATGAAACGATGTGATAAAAACAATTTTGCGTCGAAACCAAAAGAGATGATTGAATGGAATCAAAGAAAGAACTGTAGAATTTGCTGAGATGCGATATTTCCATGATAATAATGGAGATGTTTATTATTTACAATTTTAAGAAAATTAACGAAAATGTTAATAATAGCACTAACTTTAAACTAATTTACTTCTAAAAGAATACTAAATTCACTTAAGTGAAAGGTATTAATACATTTTTCTCTGTAAAATTTTCCCAGCTTTCGAATAAAAAGAAAAAAAATACAATAAGTTCCATACTTTTTCAATTAGAGCTGGTATTAGTGAAAATGAGATAAAAATATCAAAGTTGAATAACCCAAACTCATGAAAGTTAGAAAAGGTAAGTGTATCATGTCAAAGAACGAATTATGCAGCTCTTCCAGACTAAAAATCTGGATTATTAAAACAATGAGGTTAACTATTAGGATTTTCAAGAAATGAACGAAAAATCGATTAAAATTGTTTAATTTTCAATAAATTACTTTGAAAAGGCTACTTAAACTCATTAGCTGAAACATGTGAGGGCATCACTCAATGCGAAATTTTCTCACCTTCCCAGTGAACTTAAATATTTGAAATACAAAATATATTTTTTGAGTTAGAGGTATTTTAAAACAAATAAGTTTTTAATACAAAAAGTTCAATAACTTTGTAATGGTTGAGATTTGATGGTATGTGTAGAACAATTTTTTTCTCCAAATATGACAGTCTATCGCCCTCCGAGAGATTCTTAACCATGAACCAAACACCCTGTATATGTGTGTGTGTGCATCACTATGGGAAGTACCACCTTTACTCACAAGTGGTGTTGCTGTTACTGTCTCCAGATTCTGGACAGAGTTGCCAGTCTTCTTGTTATGCAGTCTACGCAATTACACAAAGAACGAAATGTAAAAAAAAATTGTGATGAAAATGAAGAATAAAGAATGCAACTAAATAAAAAATATTTTTTCACATATCTTGAATGATTTGACACGTTAAACTTTTTTTCCATACTGTGTATATTTAACCATTATCACAATTTTCTAAGCTCTCGGAACTTCTAGAAAGTTCAAGTTTAAGAGAAACATTGATTTTTACATGCTATCATCAATGTTGGTGTCTTATCAATAAATGCTCTTCGGACTAAGTCGGCAAATTATAAACAGCTGCCGTATATTGATCAGCAAAATTTAGCCATTTTCCATCACTGAACTTTATTTTTACATCCAATTAACTCCTGCTGTCAGCTAGTGACATATTATAATTACCACATGACACCCCCGGAATAAATCTTGTACGACATTTCTGAACCAGACGGCGGCATCGTGAAATAGCCAGAAGTGGTACGTGGTGGCTCCATTCAAAGCTCCTTGTGCGCCGGTTTGGTTTCGCCAGCTGTTTATGGCACTTTTGGCAAGACTCGAACATATTTCCACATTCATTCATTGTACTCACCTGTGGCGAAAAATACCGCAGACCACACGTGACTATAGCGACACAATCATCTGTCGCGGATCACGCCACGCAGGTCAAGCGTCGTGAGTGGGAATCTTCTTGTGCCCTCGATGGGGGCCAACTCCCACGCTATGTCAAGCTTCCAACGAACCATTATTGGCTTTGCATGTGTAACATTCACACTTTCATTGTCGATCGCCGTGGTTAGATTCTTTCCACTCATATTTTCTTTTTTTTATATATATATTTTCAGAGAGGACACATTCGTACCTCGAACGGCTCGTTCTTCATCGAACCGGTGGAGAAGTACTCCAATGAAGACACCAACATATGGCATGCTCTTTCCCGGGAACGGGGCGTTCCGGAAATTTTAACCATCGACGACGATGTGGTGGAACCGACGGCCAAGGACGCCAGCAGCAATTGCGCTCTGGACACCAACCAGGAAGGTGAGTGGAGTAAATTATATATTTTTCAAACAAGCGTTGGTTTTTTTTATCAACTGTTTCTGGTGAATTTCGAAAGCGATTTGAAAATCGTAATCGAATTCATGTTAATAGTAATTGCTATATCGTTTAAGATGACTATGCAAAAATATGAAAAACTTGAACTTCGATGATACGATGATTGATGACAAATAATTTATTTGGCATTTGAAAAACAAAAAAAGTCAATACTTCTGACGATGAGTAATATATCAAGCAACAAAACAAAGCATGCTTGTCGCTTATTCGAGTTGACTTTCTTATTGCGAATTTGTTCACATATCGGCCATAGACGCAACCATAAATAATTCATAATATTCTAAACACAAAACAATATTGTTTATCCCATTATACACGACTTTTAAAAAGCCGTAAAGCAGCATTTGTTTGAGCCCCGATTAGAATAAAACTATCATTTGCACAGTTAAGGCACGTATGAGAATCTAAAGGGACGCAAAGCTATTCAACCTAACATCTCAGAATCAGAACCTAAATAGCAACACAGCTAAAATACCCCCTCAAACGGTCCTCCCCAGAGGGAACTGGCTTTGATCAGCACATCTCGGGATGGTCATTTACATCGGAATTCCTTGAAGCCAGAAGACGATCATTGTGTTTTCTGGCGCTGCGGTCATAAGATCACAGCCCTGAACTTGGAATATATATCGAGGTGTCACGGAACTGTGTGTGTTACCTGTCGTCGATAAATTTATCGGATAATTTGCATAATAGAGTTCCATGTTGCTCTGGGTCGTCGCCTTTTGTTGTATGGTTCGTCGGAAAAGACAAGGGATTCCCTAAGCATGACGTATGACCATACGTTTAGTCTACTACTACGCATTTGCATGTCGTTAAAGAGCATCATATTTCATCCGACCCGGAAGCGGAGCCTTTTTCAGACACCTTTTTTCTGTGATGGGGTGTAATCAATCAACGGAATTAATACTTATATGGAAATACAACATTATGTGTAAAACTAGTAGTATTTAAAACGGAATATTCTGAAAATCTGGTCGTATCTAAACGACGCCAGTCAGTGACTGATATGAGCACTGAAGAAGATTAACTCTCTTAAGAGGGTTAACAAAAAAAATATTCCTAAACTCGTGAATAAATTGTCATGAATTCTCGAACAATCACATTTTTACGTTTTGAAAACAAAAACACGAACGAAAGTCATGTGATTTAAAATTGTGAATACAAATTTTGCTTGGGTAACGCATATATAATGATTTTATTTGTAAAGTTATTTGGATTTTTTGCGAACTTCAGTCATAGTTTCCGTTATGTCACTACCAAATCGTTTCTCTATCCGTGAACTAATTCACAACACTAGGAACATTACACACCAAAAAATAATGAATCTTAACCGGCATGTAAATCAATACGAATGTAAACATACAAAGCTTGAATCAAAAATTTTAATGAAAATTGCGTTTAAATCAATGCACTCAATAGGAGCCTTAAAAAGCATACAATTTTACGCTCTCATTGATGTAATATTACATGTCATTCATTTTTCAGCAATATTCGAATAAAAATACATTGAAGAGCAGTGGTTTTCTGTTCAATGAAATTGTAATTTTCAATCCACGTGTAAAATTATAATAAAATTAGTTGAAGAAAGCACAAGTCGTGTATATTTGTGGGTGAACTTAATTTTACTTTAATGACTGGTGGTATCCAACGGGGAAAAACGATCGGAAATGGTGAGTGAAGCTAAGCAATCATGTGAAAAAAATTCCCCCCAGAGGCGAGATCCGAACTCGCAACCTTTGAGACTCCGGCCCAATGCACTAACCCTTATGCTATCCCTGGGTATGGCGACATCCCAGAAAGAACATATGATTATCCCACTGGCGACGGTGATCGTACCCTGCCTGCAAAGCGAGAATACCAGAAATCGACAGTCTTCATTAGCTCTGTCATCCACCGAAGTACGATGGGTAATGAACTAAAAATTAGACATCAGACGATAATAAAAACCCGGGCCTTGGTATCTAGCGGGGAAATTAAATAGATCAAATGTGTTGGGGTGATCAGCTGCCGTTGTGTGTGATTCTCGCTTTGCAGGCAGGGTACGATCACCGTCGCCAGTGGGATAATCATATGTTCTTTCTGGGATGTCGCCATACCCAGGGATAGCATAAGGGTTTGTGCATTGGGCCGGAGTCTCAAAGGTTGCTAGTTCGAGTCTCGCCTCTGGGGGGAATTTTTTTCACATGATTGCTTAGCTTCACTTACCATTTCCGATCGTTTTTCCCCGCTGGATACCACTAGTCCTAAATAAGGTATTGGCACTTAAGTCAAAAGACAAAAAATTTGAATTATTAGTTTACTTTTATATTCATGCTCTAAATATGTATGTCTTCTCTGGTTGCCGTCCGAGCGTCATTCGAAACTCACCAGTTAGGCGTTTAAATTTATCATCTAACTGGCCCCAAGTTGGTGGCTAGATACTGATGACAAAAATCCGAAACGCATAACAGACACATCTTTTTGCGATCGTACGATGAAGTCATTTATAAACAAACTCAGAAAAACAAAGTAAATCGGTAGCTGTGGGGCGTTTAGGAAGGATTTGCATTGTTCATCTTCACTTCTTAGCTGAGAAACGAACTTTGTTACGATCTAATTCAATTTACGAACCCTCGGTTTGGTTCGTAAATGGCGGCAGATTTTTTCCAAAATACCCATATCATAAAGGGCGAACACGAAATTATTGCGACATCGAAAATGTCATGCCAATTATCTTATAATGTTTAAAATCAAACCAAAATTTTAGGGTAGTTTTATACATATATTTAAAATCAAAAGAAAAGTTAATCGATGGAGCCTTGAGTGTAAAATTGAACGCATTTTCGCTTGATGCCCTCCATCAAAGTCTTTACAGTGTCATCCGGTACCAGTTTCTCAGTTTTTCTCCATTTTCTTAACATGTCCTTCTCGTCTTTGACTGTCTTCTTGCTCTTCCGAAGTTCCCGCTTCATCACTGCCCAGTACTGCTCCACCGGGCGCAGCTCCGGACAGTTTGGCGGATTCATGTCCTTTGGAACCAAATGGACAGAATTGGCCTCTCACCACTCCAGGACACTTTTAGAATAGTTGCATGATGTCAAATCTGGCCAAAATAGCGGAGCTTAGTCGTGCTGCTGCAAGAACGGCAAAAGGCGCTTCTCGAGGCACTCAGATTTGTAGATCTCGCCATTTACTGTGCCCTTTGTCACGAAAGGCTCACTCCTCAGTCCGCAAGAGCAGATGGCCTGCCAAATGAGATATTTGGAGGCGAACTTCGACATTTTCTTCTTCTTAAATTTGTCGTCCACATAGAACTTGCTCTTGCCGGTGAAAAACTCCAACCCCGGAACTTGCTTAAAATCGGCTTTTATATACGTTTCGTCGTCCATCACACAGCTGCCATATTTTGTCAGCATCTTCTCGTAGAGCTTCCGTGCCCGAGTTTTAGCCGTCGATTGTTGCCGCTCATCGCGGTTTGGGAAGTTCTGTACCTTGTATGTATGTAGTTCAGCTCTCTTCTTTGCATTCTGGACGTAGCTCTGCGACATGCCGATCTTTTTAGCCAAATCACGGCTTGAGACGTTGGGATTTGCTTTAATCATCCGCTTCTCCTTTCCCTCCGTCTTTTTGTTCTCCGGTCCCGGTCTTCTTTCAGCTCCTTTGCCGTGGTCCAACGTAACGTCAACCGCTCTTGGAACCGCTTCAACACTCTGGAGACGGTTGAACGGTGAATGTTCAACATTTTTCCCAACTGCCGGTGCGACAGGTCAGGAAATTCCAGGTGTTTGGAAAGAATTTGTTCTCTCGACTCGCGTTGGTTCACCTCCATTTTCGTTGAATCGAAAAACACGACTTCGAGTTTGATAGCATGTAAACAATACACATGAATGAGAAAGTGTGCAAAATTTGGTTGATTTTTACCCAATGGTAAAAAAAATTATGCCCTGTTGAATGTGTCGCAATAATTTCGTGTTCGCCCTTTAGATTCATATTGATCCAATCGCTAGTTTGGGTCGGGAGGAGGGGTTGGAAATAAAAGGAAATTGCAAAAAAGGAGGTGTGTTTCGAATTTATCTCACTAGTAGCAACACAGAAGAAAGAAAAGGACACACGACTTGCAATGACGCGTGGAGATCCTTTTTGGCGCAGGAAAATATTTGCTTCCTGTCCTGTTGCATCTTTCGAGTCATTCATTGCTCTCCAGTGATCGTGCAATACTTTATGATCGCGGTTGGTTCTTTTTTCTTACTTCTGGCCATTACAGACCACAGACGTCAATCCGCCTTCTTTGGCTTTGGTTCCACCACTTATGATGCTGGCTTTTGATTTGGAGTTATTAGAAACAGTTCTTGCAGTGTTGCAGTTGCCTTTATTACAGCAGCCAAAAATTTAACAACCGTTTGTAGATTAGGTGATGATCTGAAGACTTTGTGTTGGCTTTACTTGCCGAAGCCGAGATTTTCTTAGCGACTGCTGTCCCCGGTTTACGACAGTGAACTGGTTCAACATAGACCGGCCAGGTAGGAATCTGTCATTGATACGTGCAAAGCGTTTTCAGTGGAATGGTAGTGTCTTGTGTTGTGCACTGTAGGTTCTGGAGGAAGGCCGCATTCCTACTACGTAATCACTATTGCAATATCTAGGAACATGTTTTTCTACGTATCCTTTGTAACTGATTTCACTTCTTTGTACTCCGACATGATTTTTTTTTTAAATTTTTCAAATTTTCAACAACCATATCGTAAACGCGAAGTGCCAGGTCTTGTAGTAAAATCTCGAATTTACCATTATTCACAATCACAAAGTTTTTGAATTTGATTTTAACCCTGTCACGATCAGCGACCTGTTGTAGGTGGTTATGCAAAATGATTTATTTGCTTGGGGCAACCGATTACACGTTATAATTATTGAATGCTTGATATGATGGAATTGGATAGAGGTGATTTTCGTAAGGCTTAGCTATCAAAACTTTTGGAAAATGTTCCAAAATCAATGATTACGTTATTTAATATCGCTTTAAAAACACTTAGTTCATCCATTATCAACAATTAATAACTATAATTCGACTAGGAAAATGGCCATTGATTTTCTATTGAACATAATTGTAAGTCTTTATATTGTTCTCTCTCGCTTTCGCCTTTCGCTTTACTACCAAAACGATCGCAAACGCATTCATTCGAGCATTGTTATGTCCACGATCTGGCAATAACGTACAAATTTATGAACAATGTCTCAAGCGCCAACACACAAATGCCCGCTCTTACGCGATCATGAATCATACTCGTCTGGGAGTTCCCACTTTAAAATACGAAACTTGTATAAACTAGACATCAAGACTCATTTTCCACTGAACTGTACACTCAAAATTATGCATTAGTATGACGGCTAGCGCAAACTTTCGAAAGCCGCACATAAACGGTTTTTTGTTAGAGGGAACTTTGCCACTGTGACCACTATTCAGGTTATCTGTTGTGCCTTTCACGTAAACGGTTACTTGGTTATATAAACGAATTCAAACACGTAAAGCTATAAACAGCCTAGCATACGCGACATAAACACGCCAACACGATCAAACACGTTAACATAAACACGCTTGTGCGCTGCACGGTAATACACATGCGAACATGCAATCGCGAACATTCGCGCACACCTACACCCGCCATCTCACATACATAAAACATTCCGGTGATTAGGTCAATATGTCAGCAGTTACGAATTTTTGTACGCGATCTCAAGTGCAATTATACCGGCACTCGTTCCAGTGCGATCATGAATCAATATCTTTCAAGAGCCCCTGCCTTTGTTCCTAGCAGCCTAAGTCAATGTCTGCCATCTTGGTCTCAAAAAAATTCATTGCACTAGAAGTCTCAGGACGTCATGGCCGAATACTCTTGTGATTCTCTAGGCGTGAAGCGTACAATAAAAATGGCCGTTCGTGCAAACATTCAATAGTCTACGCGAATATGCAAGCGATTACGCGGTTTATGCACGCGACACACAAACGCTGACGCGTCAAACCCGTTAAAATACAGACGCTCGAGCCCTACGCAATAATACAATTCTCATCATAAACGCAAACATACAATTGCGTTCATTAACGAAAACCTACACCCACGAGGGCGAATGACGCATCGAGGTTAAAACCCCAATATACAATAAACAATAATAATAATGGTACACCACCACCAATAAACAATAATAATAATGATACGCGCGATCTCGCTAACATAAAAACGTTCCAGTGATTAAAAGAGCATTTTAACAACTACGAATTTCCACGTTTCCACGCGATCATGAATCAGTCACTTCTCGAAACCCCTACTCTCGATCGTAGCAGCCTGCATTCATATCTTCAGTTGAACAAACCTCAAGACAACAAATTACGCTCATAGTTCCACAAGTTTTAGGGTGACATTACCGGGCATTCTAGTCATATGAGAGAACTCAATCTCTTCTAGCATCTGAACCGTTCATTCAAAATTAACCATCAAACTCGCTGTTTGTGTGAACATTCAAGAGCTCACGCTAATATCCAAATGATTTGACCACACGGTTATACAATCGAATTTACACACAAAGATACATACTAACTAGCACACGCGACAAACAAACGCCTACGCGATCAAATACGTTAACATACAAACACTCGGATCCATACACGCAGATTAGTAGGCGAGGTCTCGTTCGTGACAGTTCGTTTTTTTCTCCTGCCAGTTTTTTCTCCGCAGCATTTTGCTGCATTTTCCGAAGCTTGGTTGGACCATTTCCGACACATTCCCAGTAGTGAAATACTAAGTGCAATACGGTGGATTACTGGTCCAGAGTTATCGGAACATTTTTTAGCGCTAAGAAAGGTTTCTTCTACGTGCTGATGGAAGGAGCAAATGGCATTTGGGAAGTGCCCACCGAATTTCTCTGACGCCCCAGAGATCGCTCCAGCCAGTAGTATTCGGGACATGAGTGCTGCTTTCAGCAGGTTCAAGATCGTATGCGGCGCCCATAATTCACCGTATTATCCAACATCGAATTCTGTAGCTGGTACGCCAGCGCGGCCACAGACTAGAACGGTAAGTTTTATATGTGTCAGCAGGATCAAGATAGGACGCGGCGCTCACAGTTCACAGTAACATTCGACACTGGTTTCCGCAGCTCGTACGCCGGTGCGACCCCACAATTGACCTTTCTACTCCCGTTAAAAAACGGTGCCGAATTATTTCGTGAGTAAAACAAAAGTATTGCACTGCAAAAGCCAGTTGAGGTTAGGTATTTCGTGAGGCAAACAAACCAAACTCCTTTGGTTTGACTTTGCTTCTGTGGTTGTAAATGAGCTGCCAGAAATCATAACAGGTAAGTTTTGTATATATATTAAATATGGCCGGATTTTCAAAATTTCTACCCAAAACCGAAATCGAACGAGTCTCATTTAAGCTTGAGGTGTGACCACACCTGGCTGCTACTCCATTATCGATCTAGACTAGCTGAAGTTGCACAGAGAATAAGTAGATAATTATGCTTGAGAGTAGCGAATCATCTTTCAATTTGCAACTCCTGGTAATCCTAAAGTATTGATCATTATCGGTGCCGGCCAGGCCGAACGTAGATCGCGGAAGGAAAGGGAAGGAATGGTTAGTCCGATACTTGCTTTCGCTAGAGGCCGCAAATACTACTGCTCACTCGACAAGTATCACAGGAGGAGGATATTTTTGTTAGTAAGAGTATAGAAGTTGGATCACTTCTTCTTTACCGACGCCAGAGAGGTGACTTCACTATCTGGACTAGATGTCGATCCAACAAACTCATAGACCGGGGACCAATGGCTTTACTTCCCTTCCGAAGGAAGACGTGATCACAGATTTTTTTACCTCAGAAAAATCTCAACAACCTCGGCTGGAATTGAACCCAAGTAAATTGGAATGAGTGGCGGTCACGCTTACCACTCAACCACCGGCGCCGTCCGAACGACTTCATTTTTATTTTAAAAAAACTCAAATCCTCCGGTTTTGATTGTTTGAAGATTACGAATTGTTGGCCTCGGCATTTATTCCAACCCGCAAGGCCTTATTAACAGAGAAAAATTTTCTATCGTCGCACACTACGACCATTACGTAAATTTTGTAATAACTTGCTTATTCAGACGAGCAGAACTGACCGAACTACAGAAGGCTGTTCCAGCACGCCTTCATTCGGCGGGGGAGCGAAGCCATACCGACTCACAGTGATCCATACCATACAAAAGTCGGACAAACCTCAAACCTATATCTCGACAAACATGTCAAATGGTCCTAAGTGCAAATGAGAGCCTCTCTTTGTTTACTTTCTCTTTCGATTATTACAGCGTCATCTTAAAACTTTTCAATATTTTTTCAGAATATATCGAAAAACTTTGATGTCGACTAGCTTATTTTGCTAAGAGTTGAGTAACAAACGTATAAACTGCCGAGTTATTAGCGAAAGAGAAAGTAAACAAAGAGAAACTGTCATTTTCAGTAAGGACCACTAGACATGTTTGGCTAGATATCTGAAAATTCATTCTCAAAAAATTTGGTGTAGTCAATTTTTATCAGAATTCACATTTGACACTCCGTGAAGTTCTATTGAGTTCTATTGACCATACTTACCATAATCAGTGGTTGACGTGCAAACATCGATAACGCGTACGAAAACGGTTGCTTGGAATCGGGACTCACACGTGTCTGGTATAAATGTAACAAAGTTTTCGTTTCATTTTTATACTCTTGTTATGGTCAGAATTACCGATGTTTTCAGAATTTCTAACATAAATTAATACCTAGCTTTTTACAAAAGAAGTTTACACTTTTCTGGTAAGCTTTTGATATAAAAATAAAAATTTCATCTTCGTATCACTAAATGCGTTAGACATTATGTTTTATGTTTCTTGGCAGAGAGCGAGTCAGGACAAGATGTAGAGCGAGTAAAGGCGCTATAACCTAGACACCAGTCCCATCCCATCCAAGGAACCTAGGACCAAAGGAGTGACATTAGCCCTCTTAGCGAAGTCACTCCCAACGATTTATCAAATCCCCATCAAATTGAAACGGTCGGTACGGTTGTCCACGTTTCTTCCTTATTCAAGGTTTGAAATAGTTCGTTGATTAAATTCTTCATTAAATGAATAATTCAATTGCCGTATAATTTTGAATCATCTTCACTTTGTACACTGCACAGTTGGCCTGGCCGCTTTAATGATTGTGTCACGTATCATATGTACCACAAACATTAATACTGACAAGAAAAATTGTAGGCGAACGTCTGGAATTTTACAGGATCCCTACATGTATTGGCTGTGTACGTGTAGACTAGACTAGACTAGAAAAACTCGGATCCATACACGCACTGTTACGGCCGCGAGCTCGCAAACATGAAAATGCCCCGGTGGTTAAGTGAAGGTTTTAACACTTTTAAATTTTAAACGCGGTCCCAAGCACGAACATATAAACGCTCGTTGCCACGCGATCGTGAAATCTCCACTCCCCCATGTCTGAACCGCACGATATAACAATCAGAATTAACGCCGACTGCAATTGGCCTTAAGAAGTGCTTTAGTGGGCGACATTTCCCGTCTCGTCTGCAATTATAGGGAGCTGCAATTGATAGGGAGCCCTTCCGAAAATTCAGCTCTACAGCTGTAGTTGGACCACTTTCAAAAAACTTTACCGTACAGTTTTACTCGTTGACAAGCGACCCCTGAACAAACTTTTTAATATTGGAGCCTATTTCAAAATATTGACCAACAAGTTGGCATTATAAGAATAATGGAAAAAAAACTCTAATCGTAGCGAACGGCATATCTATCTATCTTTCTATATACAGGGTATTTGATTCATGGTTAGGAATCTCTCGAGGGGTGATAGACTGTCAAATTTGGAGAAAAAAAATTGTTCTACACATACCCTCAAATCTCAACCGTTACAGAGTTATTGAATTTTTTGTGTAAAAAACTTCTTTGTCTTAAAATACCTCTAACTTTAAAACTATACTTTGTATTTTAAATGTTTTAGTTCCATTCGAAAGGTGAGAAAATTTCCTATTGAATGATGTTCTCATATCTATTAGTTAATTAGTTTTAATTACCTTTTAGCTGTAAAGTAGTTAAAAGTTAGTGTTTTTGAGGAGGTTTTTGCTAATTTTCTCGAAATAATGAAGTATGATTATAGCAATATCCATTATCCAAAAGTTGGGTTTTAGGACGATTTATAATTCGTTCTTGGACGTCATATTCCTATCTCTTCTCATTTCTTTGTAATTTCATTACTATACTTTTCCTGTAACCGACTTGCAAGTGCTTAAAAGACTCTAATCTAAAAAATATACTTTATATCGTTATTTACAAGATTTCATTGGAAAGCTGAGAAAATGTCCTATCAGTGTATGTACAAATATCTTTTAGTTAAGTGTACTAAATGATACTAACGAAATATCTAAAAATTTGTGTTTTTGGAGAGTTTTTTAATTATTCTAATTATTGATCAACAAAATTTATTGTTACTCTTGTTCATTTGATGCCCCTTAATGTTCTCTATAACTTTTTATTAGACACTTTGTCTATATCTCTTTTCATTTTGCTGCTATTTAATAGTTAACACAGCATGACCTCGCCGCAAATGTAGTTGGTTCGAAATCGTTATTTTTGCATATGAAACGATGTGATAAAAACGATTTTGCGTCGAAACCAAAAGAGATAATTGGATGGAATCAAAGAAAGAACTGTAGAACTTGCTAAGATGCATTATTTTCATGATAATAATAGTGATGTTTATTATTTACAATTTTAAGAAAATTAACGAAAATGCTGATAATAGCACTAACTTTAAACTAATTTACTTTTAAAAGAATGCTAAATTCACTTAACTGAAAGGTATTAATACATTTTTCTCTGTAAAATTTTCCTGTCTTTCGAATAAAAAGAAAAATAATACAATAAGTGTCATACTTTTTCAATTAGAGCTGGTATTAGTGAAGATGAGAAAAAAATATCCAAGTTAAATAACCCAAACTCATGAAAATAAGAAAAGGTAAGTGTATCATGTCAAAGAACGAATTATGCAGCTCTTCAAAACTAACAATCTGGATTATTAAAATGATGAGGTTAACTATTATGATATTCAAGAAATGGACGAAAAATCGATTACAAATGTTTAATGTTCAATAAATTACTTTGAAAAGGCTACTTAAACTCATTAGCTGAAACATGTGAGGGCATCACTCAATGCGAAATTTTCTCGCCTTCCAAGTGGACCTAAAATATTTGAAATACAAAGTATACTTTTTGAGTTAGAGGTATGTTAAGACAAATAAGTTTTTAATACAAAAAGTTCAATAACTTTGTAACGTTTGAGATTTGATGGTATGTGTAGAACAATTTTTTTTCTCCAAATATGACAGTCTATCACCCCCCGAGAGATTCTTAACCATGAACCAAACACCCTGTATATAAAAGTCAATGTTTGTATGTATATGATTTATATAGACTCCTAAACGGCTTAACCGATTGCCGTAAAAAATTGTACATAGTAGGCGTTTGTTATGGAGCGTGTTTGTGTGCTATTAGTTGGCCATTATCTGCCCACCAGATGGCGCTTCGGAACAAATTGTGTTTTCCTCCTATTTCGATGAAAGTCGCAGCAACGCGCGATAGGTATTAGCTAGTCTATATATAAAAGTCCATGTTTGTATTATATGATTTATGGACTCCCAAACGGCTTAACCCATCGCCGTAAAAACTTATACGTAGTAGACATTTGTTATAGAGCGTGTTTGTGTACTATTGGTTGCGGATTATCTGCCCGCCAGATGGCGCTTCGGAAAAAATGTGTTTTACTCCTACTTCGTTGAAAGTCGCAGCAAAGCGGGACGGGTTTTAAATATTGGGCCGAAAGTAACGGAAAACATGATTTTTTAGAATGTTTCATAAGTGAAGTTCTGCTTAGTTTCCAATATTCGCTGTGTGCCAACGTAATTAGTTTGTGGCGTTTCGTCTGTTTCTGGTGTGTTGTTCAATCTTCATCTATAAAAGAACGTACATCGATTTGGTGCATTTGGTATATAATTAAAGAGCTGTATAGTGCAAATGAAAGGAGCAAAAAAGCTTATTATAGTTAGATGACTACTTCGGCTTGCGTTGTTTTTGAAAAGTGTACCATGATTTATACCACGTGAAACATCTCGTACATTTATATGCAAACACACGACTGACTTTTCGACTTAATTTTACTTGAACTTGAGCGTGTGCGACCACCCCTGGGCTGTTACTCCGTTATCGACCAGGACTAGCTGACGTTGCACAGGGAAACAGTAGATAATTATGCTTAGGAGTAGCGAAACATCTCCTGGTAATCCTAAAGTAAGTGTTTATTGATCAATACCGGCGCCAGGCCAGGCTCGAACGTAGATCGCGGAAGGAAAGGGAAGGCATGTTAGTCCGATACTTGCTTTTGCTAGTGGCCGCATAAACTACTGCGCAGCACTCCACAAGTATCACGGGAGGAGGAGATATTTGTTAATAAGTATATAGATGTTGGATTTTACATCTTCTTTACCGACGCCAGAGGGGTGACTCCACTATCTGGACTACATATCGACCCATCAACTCATGGACCGGAGACCAACGGCTTTACTACCCTTCCGAAGGAAGACGTGACCACAGATTGCGTTCACCTCAGAAAAATCTCAACAACCTCAGCTGGGATTGAACTCAGACCAACTGGGATGAGTGGTGGTTATGCTTACCACTCAACCACCGGCGCCGTCATTACTATTCGACTTAATTTTACTGCTGAGAAACAATATATCATTCGAAAATATTTCTCTTCCATAGAACCTTCTCCTACTGAGTGTTTTAAAAGGTTGCCCTTGCAGCGAAATCAATAAAAATATTCCATAAAAGGTCAGAAATTTGCTACAGTTTCAAGTCCGTGATTTTAATTTTAAATTTTGTCGCTTCACAAAAAAAAAATTTAAAAAAATCCAAAGCAGCACCTGACACTTCCTCGTGCACAAAAGCTCTACTCATTCCATCCGATAATGATAAATTCCCCCCGTAATTAGGATAACTTATTGCCCAATTTACATATCGACCGGGTGCGACCGGCGGATCGTTTCAAGTGATCATCCGCTCTGACCGTGCGTGATGTATCGATGATCGTCGAAAGCGGCCCGCCCGTTTTGATCCGCCCCGAGTTTCGAATGGATTGCCAAATTAACACACACTGATTTCTATGAATCGCGGTCGGCGACGACAGCTGCTCGGAATGGACCCAACAACCCAGCATCAGATGGGTACCAGTTTATTTTTTCTCCCCTACTTTCTGGCAAAACCATTCCGATATTAATGAGTTCGCATTAATTAGGAAAAAAAAGAAACAACATTTGGAAGGGATTAAACCGATAACCGATCATCATCCGGGGAAACTAGTTAGGCTCAGGCGGGAGATGGACGAGTCCATGGTGGACTTGGTGGACGATGAGAATGGGCTCGGGTCGAGCCGGGTCAGCGGTTTGCTGGTATCGCAGTCCGATTAATGAGCCCATTCGAGGGGCGCAACAGACGGGCAATAAAAATTACCGACATATTTACAAGATTCGAGTCAGTAGGAATTATTCGCCAAACTATTTGCTATGGGTTTTCAACGCGCTCACCACCACCCTGTGACTAGGCATCAGGGTAGGCAGCAACGTTTCGTGCCGAGCTAAGATTTATCAGCTTGCCCGTGTGGACGCGGGTCGCTTGTAAAACAGCAAAATTGTTTCAAAGTAACCTCCTTTTGTAAACACACTCAACAACTGAGCTGTGCAGTTTGGCGGTGAGCCGTGTGGCATGCAGCAGCTGATCATGATCCATGGTACGGCAATATCTTCAACATGTTTTCTCGCTATTTTGTATCGAAAATAAATTAATTCATTTAAACTGCGGGATTGGTTCTATGGTAGTAGAGCCTATATTGGCCAACCCGTTCAGTAATATCGATTGTGATTGCACTCGGGGGTCGAAATTCGGTGCGGATACCCGCTCTACTCCTGTAATAGCATTCGTGCTGATAGTTTTCTAGCAGAAGGAATTTAATTAATTTTAACATCAAACTATTGTTTCGACCCCCTGAAAGAGACTTGGCCTGTCCTGGGTAAATCGTACACTGTACATATCTATCCCCATTCAGTCGTATCTCAATTGAAAATCTTTAAATAAAGGTGTTTACAAGTGAGCAATAATGCTTTCGTCGAGTGCCTGATGTTGCTCGGTTCGCTGCCAAGCGTTGTCGGTTGTCTAGCGGAGCTTGTAATACGTTAGTGAGCAATTTATGCTGGAGCTGATGGGTGTTGAACACGACTTCCTCCAGCTGCTGACGGCTGGTGACCCACCGGTGACCCCTTTCAGGTGTGCACTGGTAAACGGCGAGTTGTGCACCAGGGATCACATGGTAGCAGTTGGCAGCTACGGAACAGGTCCTTGAAAAGCGGCCTTCAGCGCTTCAATGGTAACAGCTATCGCCGGAGTTAAACGTTTAATCCTTGTGGCAATCGGTGTGACATTTGCTGAACGCGGTAATGATTTGGAGCGCGTTGAGTGCATGTTATGTGAAAAGCAAACAACAGCATTTTATTTTATGAGTGTTAATAAAGGACGAAAGAAGTTATTGTAACTTATAGTTACAATTGAGCTGACACTGTCATCAGAGTCTTCGACAGAGTTAGAGTTCAACCAACGTGCCTGAAGTTTGTATGGGATTTTTCGACAATTTACATGGGGAAAGCTCGCATTTTCGCCGCTAGGTGGCACTATATGCATCGTACTATCACTGTAATTAAAAATAAGAAAGATAATTTAATTGCCTACAACTTTGTCGAAAACTGCTAGTGAATCCGGCTTTGTTAAAAGAAAGTTATTAAACTTTTAACGAAGTGATGTCTGAGTGAATTTTTCAGTACATGGTTGTGTATCGGTACTCGATTCCCGCCAACTATACGTTTTTGTGAGATAATGGTTAGATTTAGCGGAATAATATGTTCAAAAGAAGTGTAGTACATAATACGAGCTATGTTTTAGCTAGAAAATTTTAGTTCCACCTGTGACCGCATAGAGGGCACTAACACTAACTTTTTATAGAAGCGAGATAGAATATCGAGATGTTCGGAAGAATTATTTAGAAATGCTTGTTCTACAACTTTGTGGAAGACACCTAATCTCTATCTCTTTCCGGTGAAAAGTTAGTGTTGGCGCCCTCTATGCGGTAAAATGTGGAACTAAAATTTTCTAACTAAAAATAAATCGTCTGAACATACTATTGACCTAAACCTAACCATTATTTCACAAAAATATTTAACTCGTGCGAATGAAGTACTGATACACAACCATGCACTGCAACGCCACATGCAAAACCGACTCAGACATAACTTCGTTAAAAGCTTAATAATTTTTTTTAACAAAACCGGATTCACTAGCAGTCTTCGACAAAGTTGTAGGAAATTAAATTATCTTTCTTATTTTCACTTACAGTGATAATACGATGCATACAGTGCCACCTAGCGGCGAAAATGCGAGTTAGTGGGTTTTCTCCATGTAAATTGTCGAAAAATCCCATACAAACTTCAGGCACGTTGGTCCGGTAGCTAGACTTGTCCGATTTGCTTCAAATTTGGAGCAAGTACCCCTGGTGGGACTAGGAATCGACTCAGGCATGGGTCGATAGGGGTAATTTTTTTCCTGTCACTCTAGTCTACAGCCATAAATTCTGCAGTTCTCGAAACAGAATGGATTCGTGTAACTATCTGTACAACGTCCAGAGTCGATTTTCCAGTTTTTAAACTTTCATTTGATTGATATGTCGGTCGAAATATTGACATTCCCACCGTTAATGTTGATTCGGTAGTGCTTGTCGGAATTTGCCATGCTGCTGGTAAAATCTTCCTGAAAATGAATCAATGAATATTGGTACAGTATTACTGATTTATTTTCATGAAAAAAATTTCCATCGGTGTTGGAAACAACTGCTTTTTCATTTTCCAGACTTTCTCAGTTGAACCTTAATGTCACCAAGCGGCATATAAGACAGTACGATCTGCAAACATTTCTGCTGACTGCTGGCGAAGTGTTCAATCAGCTTCATCTTAATATACACGCACTTGTTGGCAAGCGACCTCGATAGATCTGTTAATTTGCTGGGCGACCCTTGTGACAAAGATATTGCACTTCTTAGTATCAAGGACATTTCCAATACCGAATACGGAAAACCAGAACTCCAATGGCATGTATTATGACTCGATGTTGGATGAAGTCATATCCGACAGGCTCAATCGCGGCAGCTTCAGGGCTTCCACGTTAACTTCCTGCTGTTGTGCTGCGGTTCCAATGCATGGTTTTTCTTCGTTTGCTATCTTGTTTAAACGGTGCTTCCAAATTTTAGTAATCGTATACCGTAGAAAATGAACAGCGGCTTAGATTTGTACACAAAGCACTGTTGAAATATGGGCAACGAATAGCCTTCGTACGGGCAAACCATGGGCCCATAACCTGTTGATAATATCATAAGAAAACACGAAGTAATTCTGTAGGTAGTGATTAGATAACTTTATTTGGTCACTGTTTGTCAAGTTATATAATGCTAACATAGTTCGATATCGATTCATATTTCATGCACTGCAGTTAGAATTCGAACCGAGTTTCTTGTACTGGGTGGATGTAAACAAGCTCTCTGAGCTATCAGAAAAGTGACGTTCTGCCAGATGACGTCTCAGAGCTTTTTATAGCACGTTACGCATGACTGTTCTAACTGTCAAGTGCCGTTCTGTGAATGGCAAATGGTTTATATACAAAGAATATTTTATTCGTGTATTAGGGTAACAGGGGTATTTTGGACCGCTTTAGGAAGCCTTGCGAAAAAATTCTGAAAAAATACAGTTTGGCTACATAATCTGGATCATTTAACGGGTTAAGATGTACGGCTCCATCGTCTATTTTCGAAATCTAGTGTTCTAAATTGTCAAATAAACATAAATGCTCAGAAAATGTTAAAAATTTTGAAGGTGAAATTTTCAAATTTTGGACCACACCATTTTATTTTGGACCGTAAACAAACCAAATTTTGGACCATCGTTTTTCCTTTGAGCCAATGTTGAAAACATATTTTGGACAGATCTTACTCAGAGTTGCTAATTTTCAATAGGTTTGTTCGAACTTGAAGGAGGAACAAATCTCAAAGCATACTCTACTAGGTTCAAGTCGCAGTTGTTGGTTGCATTATTCGTTCAAACAGCCGAACTGCTCAATCATTTTCCATTTCATTGACCCTGAGAATATCTCTCTACTGGGGTACTAAACAGATCTTTCAAGCAAAACTACTCTGAACATACTTCTTACTGTTCATGTATGCTTGAAAACGCAAAATATGTCAACATTTAACCTAAACTGACCTCTACAGAGCAGATTACAGCTTTGGTTGGTGAATGAAAAAGCATCACTTTGAAATGAAGACGTACGGTTTTATCATGGAAATCCTGCCAACTTGAAAGTGTAGGCTGTAGCGAGGCTGTAAATTTGCATCACGGTTGCGGTGGATTGAGCTGAAAGTTGGCGTTTGAAAATAAAAATTCGCATCACTGGATCTTACAACACATTTTGGACACTAAATGTTCACATATTTAACATATTTTTATGATAAATTCGTACATGATTGACTAAAAAGTGCTTTTATGGGAATTAATAGTGAACTTTTCAAAATACAGAGTAAGTATGCGAAGAGATGCCAGAGCTATTTGGGAGCATGGCGAAAATATGTTTCCCCTTTCGAAATAACTAATATATTTTGGACGTATAAAAAATAACAATTTCAACAATCTGATCCTTTATATCAATTTGTAAACATTTCCTCATATCTTTTATCAGCTTAATAATCATATTTGCATGTTTAAAATGTATGCACTTTAGAAGTAATAACACTTCAATGTTGGTTATAACCTTACCACTTCCTAGTGTTTTTGGACCAGTAAAACTGAAATGTGAAGAAACGTTTAAAAAATTGCAATTTACTGCTTCCTAATACCATTTCACTCAGAATAGAACGGGAGATGCTTTCTAGTGTGATAATTTCAGTGTTAAATTAATAATATTTCAATTTGTTGTAAACGTTAAATGGTAAAATGAACGAATTATCGCCAAGTGGTCCAAAATATGGTAGTGGTCCAAAGTACCCTCGTTACCCTACAGCAAAATATTCTTTTTCAACAAGCAATCCCAGTCAAAAAGGGCAAGTTGCTGGCTAACGGGGCGCTATTTGCCAACTCGGATGCGCTAATTGCCCTTCAAATTGCCAGCAAATTGCTGGCAATTAGGGGGCTATTTCCAATGCAACATTTGGGCGATTTGCCGCCGTCATTTTTTAGCCGCTCCACCCGCCCTTAAATCGCCTCCAAATCGCCCAGGGAACGCACCATTTGATCGCCCTTAATTGCCCAATATGAAAATTACAAATATTACTTATTTTCGGATTAATTATATACTCACATAAACATATCACTACACTAGGTAATCACCACCAAAATATAGGAATAATCAATGGTGAAATTGGCATTGCACACCAAAAGTTACCACAATCTGACTTTTATTAAGAGTTTAGGTCAGATATCTTGTTCCACTATTTTTACACGCGATTCCACAATTTCCCACATTCGTTGGCTAAATGAAGTGCACTAGACAAGCGAGAACACGCCAATAGTTTAAAAAAAAACCTTTTTGAGTTTAAGCCAAACATGATCCGCCATGTTTGAAAAATGCAAAAACAACCAAGTCCGTTTCAGCCGCCAGAAAATTTGTCTAAATGTTGAAATTGCCTTTAAATCGCATTCGCAAATAGCATTTGTTCCTAGGGGCAATTAGTACAGGCGAGTTGAGTTAAACGTCAAAGTGTTTAAATCGCCTGACCATGTTCGTTCGCATTTTTTTACCGGAATACTGCTGGTAACCGGAAAGGAAACAATTGGTTTCTGATTTCTATTTATGCATCAAGCACGACGAAAAAGGAACGACATTCGTACGGGGAGTCTCGGAGCGAGAGGTCGATCTTTCCAGTCCGTGCAGTTTGTATAAAGTGATAAAGAACTGTGCTAATCTATTTTCAATGTTATACTGTGCGTTCTCCACCTATTCGAGGTTTCAGCATTTTTTTCTTCTTTTGTGTATACGCGTTAACAGTTATTTGACCGGCAGAGCACGTCTGAAATTGTAATTGTGTTTTTCACCTAGCCTTTCGCGATCATTTTCCGAGTCAAAGACAAAAATATTTGAATCTATTGCAGATTACTCGAGTTTTGACGGAGCAATATTCAGCCGTGACAGAAATATCGAAAATTCTTCCTGATAAAATATCGGGCAAACGATATAGCTAACTACGGGCCTTTTACAAAGGAGTACAGAGTATATGTACCAGCAGACTAGTTTGAAATAAATGAGGCTGTCTCTGGCTGTTTTAATGCTGGCATGCTTCAGCTAGTTAAGATACTGGATTGTAAACGTGTTTCCACTCAGCATCAGTCGCAACTGACAGGAAGAGAACTATCTGCTCTTTAACAAGCTTCGCCTACCTTTTCGACTGTTTGTTTCGCGCGTCATGAACTGCAATAATCCTAAAAAATTGGTACACACAGCAATAGGTTTCATTATGGGAAATGCGCATGACTCCTGCGGAAGGGATGTCCAAAAGTATCCCTACTGTGAGTGAAATCCACCTGATCTCCCGGCATGTACCGCGTACAAACAGCATGAGGAGAAAATAAAGCGTTCCTTTCAGGGACGTTCTAAGCGATCTTTTGCAGAAATGTTAATATTACTTTTATTTATATTACCTTTATTTTGAATGAATTATATTCAACAATGGTTTATTGTTTATTGTTTGTTTACATCAACAGGCTGTTGTGAAGCCCCAATGATGTTTCGATGATTAGAATAAATAACGTAGCATTAACATATCAAAGTAATTAAAATAACATTAAAATACATACAAATAACAAGGTCAAGATAATAGACAATATAGACGACATTTCTCTTCAGAGTCACGATGCTTACAGCACACTTGCGAACAAACGACGGAGCGTTTTGCGTGGGAGACTGAAGCAACTCTATTGAATGTCCTTTGGATACCATGGAGCAGTCGATTCTATTCTGTAGAACGTCTGCCACGAAGAGCGCTTTCAGGAGATCTCGTCGGGTTTGCAGGGTTTCCAGATCGATGAGTAAACATCGGCTTTCGTAATCAGGTAGGTGATACGGATCAAGCCAAGGTAACCTGCGCAATGCAAATCGAATAAACCGCCGTTGAATGGATTCGATTCTTTCCACACCGTTCATGTAGATAGGACTCCACACTGTAGAGCTGAACTCGATGATTGGGCGTACAAGTGCGCAGTATAGCGACTTTAGGCAATATACGTCGGTGAAGTCTCTAGCTATGCGCATGATGAGGCCCAGTGTTTGTGATGCTTTACCGACGATGAACGAGACGTGTTGCTTGAAAGTGAGTTGGTTATCCAGTATGACTCTAAGATCTTTAACGTGAGTGACACGATCGATTTCAACACTCCCCAAGGTATATTTGAAACGAATCAATTGCTTTTTCCTTGTGAAGGAAATCACCGAGCATTTACTCGGGTTGACGATCATTTGATTTAAATCGCTCCAAGCTGCGAAACTGTCGAGTTGATTTTGCAGGAAATGGGCATCAGCAATCGAACTAATCTGCATATACATTTTCAGATCGTCCGCAAATGACAGACGAGGTCCTTTCAAAACATAATTCACATCGGTGACTCCCCTGTGGGATACCGGAGGTAGCATTGAAACTATCTGATTGAAAATCGCCTATGGTGACACTCATCGACCGGTCGGTAAGATAGCTGTTGAACCACCTAAGGAGTGAGCCGTGTAGTCCTAGTCTCTGCAGCTTTGCAACAGTTATATCGTGATTAATTTTATCGAATGCTGCCGATAGATCGGTGTAAATAATGTCCGTTTGATTCCGTTCCGCCATGCTCGCAGTGATGTATAATGTAAGACATAGCAAATTCGTAGTGGTCGACCGTCCGGGCATGAAACCGTGTTGGTCATCGCTGAGGTATTGCTTGCAGTGCTCTCGTAATCATCGTATCATCCACGTCCATTTGACCAAAAGTCTGTGTTTGCAAAGGGACGTTTCTGGCGGCGGCGAAAACATGCTCGGGAGTTAATACTTGTGTTTTAAAAATACTGGCAAACTTAATGGAAAAGAGACGACATTTTTCATTGCTATCGGTAGCCATTTCACCATTTAGAGTCATCGACGACGGAAGGCCAGATTTTTGAATATTGTGCTTGTGACGTGAGTTACAACGTTTGCTCACCTTTTTGTACTCGAAATTGAGCCTCACATAGCGGTTCCGGAGTGACAGAGTTCGGTATTTCGTGAATTTTCTCAAGGCTGCTCGTTTTGCTGTTTTAAGTTGCCGTAACTCGACGGATTGCCATGGGAATTTTCTCTCATTCCGGTTTACTTTCTTCGGGACGAATCTATCGATGGCATACGCCATTGACATACTTGCCATTACATGCGAAATCGACTGGATGTGAGCATCGATCAACGTATTGTCCCGAATGCGATCCGGAGGGAAATGAACTGCACACAGGAAAACGGTTCGATCACCAAGCTCAATAGCAACCCAGATTTGTTCAACACATTTCCATGCATCGTCCTCGACAACTCTAGCTTTCAGTTGTTTGTCCACAGCGACAGCGACGCCTCCGCCGGATAGTTTTTTACTGTTCTATGGGTTGCGGTCGTAGCGAAAAACCTCATATTCCGAGCCAAATATCTGAGAGGATAATGTGCGGCAGTCAAGCCATGTCTCGACCAGCGTGATCACATCGTAGCAGCGATCTGTAACAGCTAACTTATAGTCATCAAGGGAAGAGTTCATTCCGCCGACGTTCTGGTAATAGAGCATTAGACTATCAGGTAGACATTTTGCTCCGGAACCCGGAGCGATTTGCTGTCCGGTAGCTGCGTTCGTTAAGCGATGACGGGGGCCGAAAGTTGGTGGTCGGCTGGAAGCAACAGAAATTTCAGGGGACGAATTGTCGAAATTAACATCGTACTTGCCTTTGAAACGATTTTGGAAGTCCTCCTTTCCAGACCTAAGCACAGGACCGGGACGGCTGCAGGTCGCTGGCAGGAAGGGCTCGACTGTGCTTGGAGGATTGGAGGCTTCCTTAGAGCTTGCGGCAAATATGCGTTCCGGTGTCCGAGTTGAGAAGTTGATATCGCAGTTGTTTATTTCATTGCTACCATTTCTGACCCTGACGAAAAAATTTGCGGATTGTTATTTGCCGGAGGTTAATATAGCTATGTCACCGGTTTCTACAAACATCTATACTAACTTGTCTATTGTCAAAGTCGACTGTGATGAACCCCAGAAGGGAACATGTTCTGCTGTGCCAAGAAGCAATAGAAAAAGGAGGAACAAAACTGAAGAAAGTCGCTCCCGGTCTCAGAAATCTGAGCTCAGAAAAAGAGTGTCCAGTACTTCCGGGGACATCAAAAACCCCAATTGTTCCCATATCTCAGCCAGAGAAAAAACCAGTACTGGTTTAATAAAATGCTCTGATATTATGGACCGTATTTTTACAGATTTAAATATTTCTGACCGTCACACTTAAACATATTTACATCTCGCAAGATGATCATAAAAGAATATGTAAAGATGCACTTTGTTCATAATTCTCCATCTCCCTTCAACCGAGTTCTACAGCAATATATTATTTCACATGTCAAAACATGTAAAATTCCATTATTAGACAGTAAAATACGTCGCAATGTTCATTTGTTCTAAATGTGCTTTTAAAAGCATCCTTATAAGCATTCTCCACGCAGTAAAAACATTCTTGATGCAGTTGCCTCCAAAATGGCCCCTCCTTTCAGCGACCGTATCCTTCGATAACTAATTAATTTGACGAGGTTACGAATCACAGTTCTACAGTGGAATTGGAGAAGCATTATCCCGAAAATCGATTCCTTTAAAATGTTAATGCATAATTAGAAAAGCGACGCATTTGCATTATGCGAAACATGGCTTACTTCAGAAATAGATGTCAGCTTCCACGATTTCAATATTATTCGCATGGATTAAGAAGACTCTTAAGGGGACGGGCATAGCGTAGTTGATAAATCGATTGCCTTGTACACAGCTCACCTGGGTTCGACTCCCAACCCCGCACATAGGGTTAAAGATTTTTCCAATCCGATCTCTAATCCGAAAAGAGGCGAATGATCCCTAGGCTAAAACCTCTATAATTAAAATTAAAAAAAGACTCTTAAGCGGACCCTACACGAGACCAGAATATTATCAATAAAAATATCGACAAGACAACATCCATATGTCAATCCCATTTGAAGTCTAGAGGATCAATATTTTCAAAATGGCTTTTGACGGTCCATACATTGATATTTCCGCTCGTGTAGGGTCTGCTTTACCGAGGAGTACTTTTGGGGGTCAACTATTCGTTCAATCAAATCGACCTCGCCTCGACACCAGCCATTGAAATTGTCGCTTGCCAATCTATAATTAAAGGCAAATACTTTTGCATTGTTTGTACTAACGTCCCCCCTGGAGCCTCAGTCGGTTATCAACGGCTTTGCGTTATTGCGCATCGTAGCTATTTTTAGGTGATTTTAACTCCCACGGCACGTCATGCCTTCATGATGATAATCGATCTACCTTAGTACACGAGCTTTGTGATAGTTTTAATATAACTATTCCTACGCCCACAGCGATTGCACGTGGAAGATAATCCCTGATCACGGTAGTGACCATCTGCCAATTGTAATTACTATTGCTGACAATTCAGGGCCACCGAATACAATCAATGTTTCGTATGACCACACACAAAACATTGATTGAAAGAGCTACGCGTCGACAGTTCGAGAACGAAAAAACAGATGCAATTACGCTCCCGATGATTCGTTTTGGATGTACAGTAGAGTAGAAGCACTAATTACAGTGAAGCTGCAGAGTCGCTGCACCGGTTGCGGTTCATAGAGACGCGAATGTACCGGACTACACGCTCCACTCGAAATCATCGGACGAATCTTGGCATTGTAGCGGATGCCACATTTGACTAGGCCCCATCATTACCGGGTACGAGTAGCTCACGTCGATGCGCCTATCGCAGGTATTGGCGGCTTTAGGGAAGTAACTTGAACGGTTTTGGCAAACAACTTCACCCGTTCGTCCGGTATGTGGGAGTATAGAGTAGAAACCGTAATCTTGGAATGTCTCAAAGTTAAGGAAGTTTATAGGGAAATACTTTACTTTACGTGAAGAATGTAGTCGACGAAATGTGAGGAGAGCACATGGAAGGTCGCAAAGTGACTAGCGAGCTAGCAGCAGCAGATGACTCAAGTCTACGGTCTGTTAGCTAGTTAGGCGCGAGTCAGTTCACTAACTCATGCATTATACTTATTGTGCCCTAAAGATTAAGGCATAAACCTTAGAAACCTACGTGATAGACGCAATAAAATATTGTTGTAAGAAACCCGTGACCAAACGCCATATCGCATTATTGATGAAAAAGTGGTCTTTCATCTTTCTATCGGATTATACTGTGGCAACAGAATCATACTAACATGCATGCTGTTAAAGTCATGCTAAGGAGGACATTTGAATCACAGCTGATGATGATTAGGAACCCTATTTAAAAAAGCCCTTTTGAAACTAGCAGAAGGAGATGATTAAGCATGCGGTACATATGTCGAACAATCGACGTGTTTTCTGTCTAAAGGGCGAACACGAAATTATTGCGACACCGAAAATGTCATGCCAATTTTCATATAATGTTTAAAATCAAACCAAAATTTTAGGGTAGTTTTATACATATATTTACTTCAAAAATCAAAAGAAAAGTTAATCGATGGAGCCTTGACTGTAAAATTGAACGCATTTTCGCTTGATGCCCTCCATCAAAGTCTTTATAGTGTCATCCGGTACCAGTTTCTCAGTTTTTTTCCATTTTCATTCTCGTCTTTGACTGTCTTCTTGCTCTTCCGAAGTTCATCATTGCCCAGTACTGCTCCACCGGGCGCAGCTCTGGACAGTTTGGCGGATTCATGTCCTTTGGAAAAAAAATGGACAGAATTGGCCTTATACCACTCCAGGACACTTTTAGAATAGTGGCCAAAATAGCGGAGCTTAGTCGTGCCGCTGCAAGAACGGCAAAAGGCGCTTCTCGATGCACTCAGGTTTGTAGATCTCGCCATTTACTGTGCCCTTTGTCACGAAAGGCTCACTCCTCAGTCCGCAAGAGCAGATGGCCTGCCAAATGAGATATTTGGAAGCGAACTTTGACATTTTCTTCTTCTTAAATTTGTCGTCCACATAGAACTTGCTCTTACCGGTGAAAAACTCCAACTCCGGAATTTACTTAAAATCGGCTTTTATATACGTTTCGCCGTCCATCACACAGCAGCCATATTTTGTCAGCATCTTCTCGTACAGCTTCCGTGCCCGAGTTTTAGCCGTCGATTGTTGCCGCTCATCGCGGTTTGGGAAGTTCTGTACCTTGTATGTATGTAGTTCAGCTCTCTTCTTTGCATTCTGGACGTAGCTCTGCGACATGCCGATCTTTTTAGCCAAATCACGGCTTGAGACGTTGGGATTTGCTTTTTTATTTATTTATTTATTTATTTATTTATTGTCGTCAAACAAGAGTAGACCGTTTTGTTACAACGATAAAATATAGTATACACTTAAAACATAAAATACTAATAACTAAACTAAACACTATCTGGTTTACATAGCACTACTTTAGGATGTTCTTTATAGGCGAATAGAATTGAAATATTTTTTTAATTTGCTTTTTGTCATTGTTAAGTCAATAGCTTCGCAGTGCTTGTTGTAAGTTGCCATCATCTGATTTAATGGTCCAAACTTGGCATAATTTGTACGATAATTGTTTGTTATAAATGTATTTCGGATTCGTAACTGCCGGGAAGGTATATAAAAATTAAGTTTAGATAGAAGTTCGACTGAATCAATACGACACGAAATTATATCGTTTAGAAATGAAACCATTGCATATTCTCGGCGCTCTTTTAGTGTTTGGATGTTAATGAGCATACAGCGAGCTTTATAAGATGGGAGAGGAAATCGTGTCCAACCTATTTTGCGAAGTGCAAACAATAAAAATTGCCTTTGTACTGATTCTATTCTTTCTTCATGTGTGATTGAGAAAGGTGACCAAACTATGCTACAATATTCCAGTATTGACCTTACATACGAGATGTATAATGTTTTAATTGTATATGGATCATTAAAATTGTAACTAAAACGCTTTATAAATCCAAGCATGTTATTTGCTCTATTGATGATTGTGTTGTAATGGTCAATGAATGTTAATTTTGAATCTAGAATGACTCCCAAATCTTTAACTCTTTCGCACTTTTGTACCACTTGATTTCCTAGAGTGATTGAAATGTCAGGTGTATTTCGTTTCCTACTAAAAGTTATTGCATTACATTTTTTTACGTTTAGTTGCAGAAGGCTTTTGTTACACCAGAGGTAAAACATATGTATTTCTTCCTGTAATATCTTTATGTCTTGTTCGTTCCTAATTTCTAAAAAGAGCTTCATGTCGTCGGCATAGATAAGAACTTTTATGTTTTTGAGAATGTATGATATGTCGTTTACGAATAAAATGAACAAAAGAGGGCCTAGATGGGAGCCTTGAGGAACTCCTGATGTGACTTGAATGGGACTCGATTTCTTCCCTTTAAATCTAACTATTTGTTGACGGTTAGTTAAATATGATTCGAGCCATTTGAGAAGACCTGATTCAATTCCTAATTTTTTCAGTTTGAATAATAGCAAGGGTATGTCGATACGATCAAATGCCTTGCTAAAGTCCGTGTAAAGAGCTTCAGTGTAGTTTCCATTCTCCATTGCAATCAATAAGTAGTTAACGAATTCTAGTAAATTTGTATTAGTTGAACGTCCTTTGAAGAACCCATGCTGCATGTTAGTAATTCTGTTTTTGATTTGATTGAATAGTTTTTCGTTAACGATTGCTTCAAAGAGTTTAGGCATACATGACATAATGGCAATTCCACGGTAGTTACATATGTCAGATTTTTTGCCACTTTTAAAAATGGGTACCAGGTACGAGCTTTTCCATAAATTGGGGAAAATGCCAGATTCAAGCGACATGTTAAAAAGCCAAAACAGAGGAGCTGTGAGTTCCAACGCTAAGTTCTTCATAAATACGGGTGGGATCCCGTCAGGTCCAGAACCTTTGGAGGCATCTAGTTTGTTTAGAGCCTCCATAATATCTTGCACACTGACATGATTGACGCCAATGTCTGTGGTGAATTCTGGGAAGAAACCGAAATATTCGCGATCACGATCTTCTTCAGAAAATGTGGTATAGATGTCTTGAAAGAAGGTTGCGAAAAGATTGCAGATTTGTTCCGCGTTGACACCGACATTTTCTTTAAGTTTCATTTTTGAAGGGAAGTTTTCCGATTTTAAATTATTTTTAACATGATTAAAGAAATTTTTTGGGCAAGATTTTATTTGAAGTTCAGTTTTTGAGTTATACTCTTCAAATGCTATTTTAATGGATAGGTTTAGTTGATCGCAAATGTCCAAATAGTTAAATAAGTTCCTTTCATTTCTGATTTTTTTATACTTTTTGTGGGCCTTTTGTTTACGATTTTTTAAATTTTTAATTTGCTCGTTATACCAAACTGGATATTTTGTGTTGCCTTGTCGCCTAATTTTTTTCAGTGGTACTTGTTCAACTATTATATCAAACAATTTTGTGTAAAAGACGTCTACTGAATTTTCGATACTTGTTTCATTTCTAAACAACGTTTGCCAATCTATACTGCTTAGTCTTTGTTTTATGTTGTCAAAATTTGCCAATTGAAATTGAAAGGCCTCTTCGTACTCGCAGTCATCGGGTCTTTTGTTATCATGTACAAATACAGAAAACTCTATTGCTGTATGAAACGCTTCATTTTTCCATAGTGGAGTTAATGATTCGGTGACACAGAAGTCTTCAAGAATGTTTGTGAATAATAAATCTAAATAACAGTTTTGCTGATTTCTAACATGATTAATTTGGTTAAGTCCTAAACTTGCAGTTTTGTCAAATATGGCCTGCAGAGTTTCGTTATCCCCAACGACTGGAAGTAGAATGCTTTCATTTTCAGTGTCTGGAAAGAAGTCAATGCTTCGTTGATTGAAGTCACCATAAATATGAACTTTTACCTCTGGGGGGAGCTTGGTTATAATGTCTTCGGCAATAAGAAAAAACTTTTCAAATGTATCTTTGCGGGCATTATTTGGGGGGAAGTACACAGAGGCAAATATATGTGTTTCACCTGCCAGATGGGTTTTAACCCACACATGCTCAAATTCTTTAAATTTCCTTGTAGTAATGATTTCTGCATTAAATTTTGATGTAATTGCTATTAAAACTCCCCCTCCTGACTTCTTTTCAGACATATGAATGTCTCGGTCAGCTCTAAACACATTGTAGCTGTTCCCGAAAACTTCTTCACTTCTAACACTTTCGTCCCAACTAGTTTCTGTAGCCAAAATAATTGTATAGGAGCTACTTAAAATATTCTTGTGAATTTCATTCATTTTCGATGCACTTTTCATTCTATTAAAATTTTGACAGTAAATTAAAATTTCTACTGACGACTCTACTTGAGGAATCGAGATTACCTCTTTTTGTTGTCGTTCAAATGGCGTCGAATCTTGGCAAACTGCGGTGTCCTCGTCATTTCCTTCTTCTAGGGAATGCGTCAATGTCGTCGAAAACACGAATGTTGAGAATGGCACGCCTTACACAAAACTGTTGACAAGCGCTCCGATGTTGGGTGCATTTGCATCGTCGACCGTGGTAAATCATCCACTGGATAGGGATTCAATGTCGGTCCTCTTTGAAACTGAATTGTTGGCCTATAGTTCGTGGGGGGTCCTGAGAAATGATCTTTTGCAGCCGCAAGAAGCACTCTATCCGGTGGCAGGAAACTATTGTTGTAGTGACTACTCGTATGGTTTTTGTTATAGTGGGTGTTGCCGGCCCTAAATGTGATTATGCGATTGGTATTACTCGTATGGTTACTATTAACTGGCTGTCGTGAGTGGCGCGCTGCTTGCTCTTGATCAGGTCGAGGAAAATTTGTGGTGCTTTTGTTTTTTTCATTAACGTTATTATTATTATTTCGCCTCGATCTTTTTTTACGTCTTCTAGCCTTTTCGGCCTGTTTTTGCTGGTTCTGGTTTCTTAATTTGCGTGCATCGTAATCGCTCCAGTCTGCTTTCCATACTTTCCTTGTACCCAAAAAGCGCCAACCTGAGTTATCGATATTTTTGTCGTTATTTAATTCGGCTTCCAAACTGGGGCATGAATCAAGCGATGATGTAGCGTTTTGACTTGCCGTTATGTTTGATGAAAGCGCCTTAAGTTCGTCGAGGATATCAATAGTTAGCGCAGAATTTGTGAAGTTTTGACTGGTGGATATGTTCGCTGACAGAGACTTAAGCTCGTCAAGAATATCAATCCCCAGCGTCGGGTTTGACGTCATAGTAATACTAGCCGCTGTGTCCAGAGACAGTTGATTAAGCTGGCTTCCGCTTTCATCCGCTTCACCTTTCCCTCCGTCTTTTTGTTCTCCGGTCCCGGTTTTCTTCCAGCTCCTTTGCCGTGGTCCAACGTCAACCGCTCCTGGAACCGCTTCTGGAGACGGTTGAATGGTCAATGTTCAACATTTTTCCCAACTGCCGGTGCGACAGGTCAAGAAATTCCAGGTGTTTGGAAAGAATTTGTTCTCTCGACTCGCGTTGGTTCACCTCCATTTTCGTTGAATCGAAAACACGACTTCGAGTTTGACAGCATGTAAACAATACACATCAATGAGAAAGTGTGCAAAATTTGGTTGATTTTTACCCAATGGTAAAAAGTTATGCCCTGTTGAATGTGTCGCAATAATTTCGTGTTCGCCCTTTATGATATTAACAATCAGGGTAGCAGATATACCAAAAATATGGCGAGATATGAACTTAGATATGAGGCAACATTCGCCTCTTTTTTCGGGTTAGAAAAAGCTCTAACCCTATGTGTAGGGTTGGGAATCGAACTCAGGTGAGCTGTGTACAAGGCAATCGATTTACCAACTACGCTATGTCTGCCCCCTTCATGCCGGTTTTGTTGAAAGCAACGTGTATGAGGTTTAGACCATCTATGCTTAAGGAAGTATATGTCTAAACCTTATATGTACTGTGATTTATGGCAGCCGATGTTTTTTTAAAGGTTTATTTGACACGGCTCAATGCGATAGCACAACTGAGCCGTGGATCTTTTAAGTTTTTACAATAAGTAAAAATAAAAAAAAAATGTCTATCTGCCAGATCTTGTTGACGCAGTTTACAGTAGCGTGTTGAGATCCTTTTCTTCGGCGGTGAAGCATTGGTTACCTTATCCGTCGCAGCTTGGGGGTCATTCCGTCTGCCTTCTCTCGCGTTATTGTTCCCGTCCATGTCATCATCGGTACTGCTTTCTTGCTGTTCACGATCAGAGGTTCTTATTTGTTTCTTGTTCTTACGGGTCGCTGTTGTAAATCCGTCTTCATACGTATTTGCTTTTTAATTGCAGATGCTAGTTATTGGTTTAGGAGCGGTTGTCGTGGTCGTTGCTCCTTTATTATCGGTTAATTGAGTCGATGTTTTTGGTTTATCTGTAAGTGTCGATGACTGCTTGTTAGAGTTGGCTGTAGTAGATGAGTTTTGACTATTCGACTCGGCGCATGTTTTTCCGTTGTGGGCTGTATGGTTACAGAATTGGCGTGTTGGGGTCTGCCCGGGATATGTGATCAGCGTTGCTTGCTTATAGCTTACGCCATCCTTCGGTGATTTGCATTTGATAGTTATGTAAGAAGGCATGGGTTAAGTCACTTGCCTTCTCACAATACGGACGCCGTTGGGAATACCAGAGAAAAAAAATCTCCAAGTGCCATTCGTAATAGATTCTACTTCTCCGTATTGCCACAAATTTCGCTTCATGTAATCTGTGTTATTACATTCGACCTTTTTTTTAATTTTATTAACGACACTTTACACCGGCGGTGCATTCGTGTCGAAACATGCGACCTCGTGTTGCATGTTGTTCTTTGCAATGAAGTTATCTGCCTGTGCTAAAATTCTAAACGTAATCAAAACACAGTTTTGACGTGGTGAGCTGAATGTACGTAACTTCTGCGAGAGTATACTCCAATTTAACTTTAACTAGTTGTTCCACCTCCTGAATTGTGGATCCAACACGAGTTTTGTTAATGTTGATCGAAATTGTGTTATCTCGTAGCATAGGCACTTTTGTTTACATTGACAGACACATTTCACTACGCAGCCGGGGGCCACGATACAATACTATTGTGCACTGGATGTAGAACAAAGCGCTGACTTGCTTCACTGGTGCCTATAGCGTAGCGATTTTTTGCTTCTGCTTTGTGCAAGGTTAGAAGACAGACTCTGCAGCCGATGCTTTTGATTGGTCACCCCGTGAGAAGTTTGTCGAATCAGAAGATCAATATTCTGCAACAGGATTGTTGTACCGAATTTTCTCTTTTTCTAGTTATCTATGATCGACTATTTGCTGTATAATTTACTACTGCACGCTCTTTGTTACACTTGGAACGGGGCACTTCTATAGACCACTAATAAATTTGGATGACACCTAAACTGGAAAGGCCATTCGCGAACTTAGTACAGTAAGATTCCATTTTTGTACATAGTAAATCTTTAAAAAAATGCTCAATACACATTTTGTTGTAATAATTGATATCACTTTTGACTTTATTTTCAAACATCAGAATCATATTTACTATATTTTATGGAGGCGAGCATTGCGAATAAAAATAAATTTGCTGATTTTTTCTATCCTTTCATTCCATTTCACATATTGTTATATAATTAATGTTCTTGTTACATTTATGATTTCACAAATTGAAAATAAAAGCTTTTAAAGTAAGATTGCATTTTTGGCACGGTTCCAGTTTTGACAACTGATGAAGAAAAAATATTATTGCCAAAAACGGAATCCTACTGTACTACGCAATATATGATTGCATGAATGCGCACATGGGTCTGCATTTGCGCTCAGCATCAGCATGGTGTTTTTTTGTTGTTGACACATGTCACGGTAGAGATTTCACAATTCTCGCACCCGTGCCGCTGTCTCTTGCTAGGCTCCAGAATGCATTGCTACCGGTAGGTTGAGCATTCTTCGTGTGAAGTGTTCGGTTAAATGTCAACAAACTTTATGCTCGTCTGACGTAAGCAGCGACCTCGACATTCGGTAAAAGTTATGTTAAAACATATCAAACATCAACAATCCTAAGTGGACTGGCTGCCGAGCATTTGTCAATTGGGACATTTAGCATAACACGTAACACGAAGTAAGTGGAGTGCGTATGTGGAAAAACATGAGTTTTACGAGCAATTTAGGAGCATAATAAAAAAAAAACTATTATTTAGATTGGTATCCAAGTACCTTATTTTTTATGTTTAATATCTATAGTAACGATGTTCAGCTCATGATGATCACAAGCGAAAACATTCAAAACATATGATTGTTGATTACTAAATTGATATTCAATTTCATATATTACATCTAAACTAAAACGCGGATTATGTATGTCAGACCTTATCTCCTGTTTTATAATCGAAGTTGAATCGAACTGCTGTTCGAAAAAACACGCGAATAATTGCAACTTTCCTTGGATGAATGAATATATCAAATCGCTGATGTTTCTAATTTACCACATATGAATGGCGGGCGGATGTTAACTGATAGTGAAGGGCAATCTTTCTCCTCTTCCAGCTGGCTGGAAATTCACGTCGATCTGATAATGACTACCGCTCTCAATATACGATTTCCATCTGTTCATGTTTTTTTTTATTTTCACCGAGCGATCCTTATCAACTGATACAGTTCAATAAACTGCTGAGACGGCTGATGTTTTCCATTCGAACGTGCCTCGTGGCCAGACGAACGAACATCTGTCGCATCCGTGGCGAGGCACGAATCTCCAATCGATGAGATTCCTCGCGAAAAAAAATATACAAAGAATGTGTGTCCGATTTGCCATTGCAGCTTTTGAGCACGATGATGTTGGTCGCAGCAGAAATACTGCGACAAACTAGACTTTGTAACCCGCGCACTCCGTCAGAAATTAATCGTCAATATGTCAAAACATTGCGGCGAGTTTCTAGCTTTCTGCTCGATGAACACACAGCAGAACCAATCGATTGGAATTGCAACCCCGTACATGTAAATATTTTGATAATGCCATCAGCATCGACGCCGTTTCGTTGCTCGTCTGAATCGAATGGGGTATTTTTAAAACGGCGATCCTTCGGCAGCCCGACCGACGCCACATACGTACCTTGGTAAGTACGTAACGCAGCTGGTTCTACCTATGTACTACGGCCGGCTCGCGGTGAACAGCTCACCGATTGACAGTGTCAGGCTGGTTCAAGCTCATAAAGCTAATAGGCCTTCGAGGTGGGCCAATAGGTTAAAATGCACAAACCGAGGCACATCTAGGTGTACCTTTGGAAAAGAACTTCAACAGTCCGTTTGGTGATCTTTTGCCTTTTCTATCAATGGTAAACCAGGTGGGATCCGAAGGCAGAGTTTGCCAGCCAGCCGCAGTTCATAAATTTTATTCCGCCGTCCAATGATTGAATTATTGGAGAAGTACGGTATGTCATTCGGTGTTGGGTGCTTTTCTCACCGTTTTGAATCAATACTCGAGTATGTGTGAGTGTGTATGCTGGAACCTATAAGCTGTTTAAAATCTCCTATCGGGTCCGGAGGGGTCTTATGCAATTAACGATACTAGCGGCTAATAAATATGTTATTACTGTTCGGTCGAACCCGTGTGGAGCGCGGTTTGTTTTGCCGCGCAGCTGAGCTGAGCGGCAGTGACGATTGGCAAAGTACTGGTTTGGTGAGTGTAAGCTGATTAAGGAATTTGTTTCGAATTACCGATGGTGTGTTTAGCGCTACTAAACGAACATAACTCCTATTTGGGTTTCCAAACGATGATAGATATCCCACGGTTATAATACATCGCTATGCTAATTTAGCTAGGCGAAGCTGCGGTAATCCAGCACAACCATTTGGCACACAAATTTGATTGATATGAACTAGAAAAATGTGCAATGTGTGATGCTTATATTCGATATCATATGCCAGATTAAGTGCAAAAAAAGTTCTTCGAAGCATTTTTGAAACATTTTGTTGTTTGAAAAGAACCTTGCCAGTTATATCAAGGTTGGTGATTGTGAGCGATCAAGTTTGCGCGCGCCCTTTACGAAGCCAGATCTCAACATGACACCTGCCAACATGACACTCCAACGAATTGTCACTGAAAGGCCTCTAATTTAGTGAGCTTAATCTTAATCTTAATCATTTAATTAGTCTATACTTAATTCTACGTTTATTCAAGATTACAACCCGTTTATTTGCCTGATTGAGAATTGTACAGTTAAAAACGTTTTTAATCCACCTAACAGTGTGATGAGACATTTCTTATAACTTTTATAACTCTCTTCGGATATTATATCGTTTGAGAACATTTAGAACTTGATGCTTCGCGATGTTTTTGAATGCACATACTACATGGGATAGTGGCAGGACTCAGAGAATCGCTCAAATCAGCATAGGACAACATCAGTGCTAGAAATCTCAAACCAAATCAATGGGAAAGCGAAAAAATGGCCCATAAAATAAACATACCAACGAATTATTGTTAATGCTCTGTTAATAAAATATCTAAATTGTGGTGGGAAAACTGAATTTTCCTGAAGGGGTTATTTATTGTACTGAGCCAAAAAATCGATTTTTTTTTAATCGTTTGAAGTTTATACTTTACTCAAATTTCCAACGCGACTGAGAACTAAGAAATCAACGCTTTTTCTTGAAAAGGGCGATACTAGCAGTGATACCATTCAAAGAAAATCAACAGTGAATATTGCCAGACTTGGTTTTATTTCCTATTTAAGAACTATTGTGTTATTTACATCCTAGATTGCATGATTCAGTGATCGAAACCCAAAACTTCATAAAGTATTTGAAATTATTAAATTAAAATTTGTTTTTGCTATTGAAATTGACAAAATGATAGAATCGCCTTTTTGGCGATTGTTTACTTTTTCGGTCCCACCTATCAGCATTAAAGTATAGCCCTTACGTTTTTTTACAATAACTATTGTTCTACACCACCGATTTCGTCCGTGTTTTTTCAATAGCGATCATTGTTACTATTTACAGCTGGTATCAGCTTGATAATCCTAAAAAAATACGAAAATAACAGTTTCGCCTCTAAACTGCTAGCAAAAAAAGTATCGCCCTGTTTGTTTGCATGGAGTGTGGAGGGCGAAACTTTAAATAAACAAACAAAAATACAGTTTCGCCCGTTGTATTTTTTGCTGTAGTTTAAGAAAGCAATATCGTAGAATCCAAATTTTGAGGTTAATTTGTTGCGTTTCAAAGCCCTCATTCGCATGTATGAAAAAAGCCTTACGTTTACATTCGTAAGTATCGCTCTTTTCACAAAAAAGCGTTGAAATGAAATCGCAGCTCCTGATATCACGCTATCTCTGAAGTGCATGCGTGCATAGTTCCAAATTTTACTTCGACATCGACTTTTTCTAAAGGGTACTTCCCAGTAGTATCCTTGATTTGAATTATTATCGCTAATCCTAATGCCAAAGAACAAATAAAAACCTCTCGAAAACGAACCGTTTGGGAAAATCATCATCATTACTGGAATTTTCATTTTCACGAATCTTTTCGATAACCTTCCGTCACTTGCGTTAATGCACTGGGTGCACAGTGTTCTGAAAATCTAGCGAAATCGTCTTAGGGCACTAGCGGGTCTAATTCAGAGCTATTTGCGCGGCGAGTTAAATCTGTAAAGAATACTAAAAATTAATTTCTATTCCATAATTTTCAGTTCAGCAATTCGAGAAATCGTGCTCACCGCAAGCCATGAAAAATAGACTACGTTAAGAAGCGATGGTCACTATTTATAAAAAAAATCACGGTTAAATAAAAAATAAAAGTATTAAAAAATTTCAAATAGTTTATAATTTTCACAAACTTATTAGGAAAAATTGTTTAATAAGCTTTCGTAATATTGTGTAGGAAAAAAGCTGAAAATTTCAGTATTTTCTCTATCTGCAACATATAAACCCTTAAGTATACCAATTAATTGGAATAGGTTCGCCAAATTTTGAAAACTACCTAAAAATTGTTGTAGTTCGATGCAATAAAAAAATCTCCAAAAATGAAATGTACCTATTAATGTGTAACACAGTGAATAATACATACAATAAAGACCCATTTTTATCAGTCTCATGGCGTATTTTAGGCTGACAAAATGGGAACGTTGACTAAATCGGGCAATTTTTTTTCTTTTTAATAAACTGAAGCTGTTAAAATATGCTTCCCGTTCCTTGATGTAGTCTGATAACTATTTCTGATTATGATGAACTTTTTATTTGTGCATATTTCCATCTTCATGATAAGGAAAACATGCTCAAGAAAGGATTTACTCGAATTCAGTCTTGTTCGTCTGCTGGAGCCCATCAAACATATGTTCATATTTGGCTGATAAAATCGGGGTTTCAATGTATTATAATAGATATTCAGCATTCGAAAAAGTTTCTTGTGAACGAGTGTAGAACGACTTTGTTTCTACTTACTTGAAATCAGCGGCGTAGCCAGAAATTCCGTTTGGTGGGGGTTTGGTGAAAATCGATCTTACTGTCCAAACGGCATAATTCCGAAATCGTAATTTTTGAAGTTTTAAAATTATTCAGAATTATTTTTCAGAAAATAGTAACAGAGTTCGTGTCTTTAGCGAATTTGTTGAGACTTTATTGTAGTCATGAATATTAACCTGAGAAAAATTCACCATAAATACTTCCTGGACGATATACCGTCAAAATTTTATCAAATGATGCGCTGTTTAATGTTTGTAAAACTCATAGAAGATAATAAACCTCCGAAATTGGCGGTTTCAAAATGATGCTATCTTGACCTTAAATTACTTTTTTAAAACTTTTGACCTATACATATAATTGATCATACAACAAAAATCAAATGCTCATCAAAATCGATCAGGACCTGCTAGAGTCGAATGGAAATCGTCATTTTTCATAAATTTCTCTTTATATTCGGAAAGTGTTATACTCGTTATTAATCATATTACGGTTTCGTCTCAACTCGACGCATTCCCAAAATAAAAACCTGTTTTAATCCACCTAGTGGTGCAATTGTGCTTGTCTCGTTTGTCCAGACTACGATTCCATGTCTGGTTATGTTCAATACAATGGTGGAAATGAATATTACATGTTCAGTACGATTTGCACATACATACAATGGATCGACAGCCACGATCTTGAAATACTATGTGATACTGAAACATCGCTTGAAACCAGCGGCGGATCATGGATAAAGATCTGGGAGGTCCAGGTCCCGACGAAAATTTTCAACTTGTTAAGAAATTTTAAACTAGTTTTAATTTTAAAGTAGCAACCCCTGCATACTCCCTCCGGTCCGGAATGATTGTCGATTTTTAGAGTGATTGGTTGAAAGTTATGCATTTTTTGGTGAGCAGTTCTATGTTTCATAGACATTAAATCAATTTTAACTTCGCTTCCTATTAAATAAAGACCCTTATTACAGTACATCTCTACAAAAACGAGCTCAATTTGAAAATAAATCTGAGAATTATGATTGATTACAGAACTCTGGAATTTTCTATTGGAATGTTTTCAGGCAGGAATTTGATATTAATGCTATTAGACAACTGTGAAATCAAGACCAATAGATCAGTTACATATTAGGACCCCATTCCGACAATTTATCAAAAGTCCTCATGACGTCTACAACAACAGGTTATCAATCTACGGATCAGATAATTGTTATTGTAGTATTGAATTAAATCAGTCAGCATCAATAAATTTTCAACTTCAATCCAATAATTTGTTTTGGTGTGGTGGGGGGGGGGGGGGGGGGGGGGTGGCTGTAGTACGGTGTTAAACCCCAAAACCTTCTCTTGGCTACGCCGTTGCTTGGAGTTATTTATTTCGCTTTTCATTTTCCGATATGTTTCAGATCGATCCGATGGTTATAAGTTAGAAAAATTGCAGTCAGAAGGTTCGCACAAATGAACATTTTTGTACTGATAAGTTATCAAGTTCCTTCCAGACAACTTGGAAGCGTTCGGTGATTATTTCTAGCGGTTGTAAATAGTAAAATGAAATACAAAATTCGTTTTATCGAAATAATGTTTAGCTTATTTCAATGTATTATTACTATATTGAACAATAAATAGGCGACAAAGAGTAATCAACAAACAACAAGCCATAACTTTTGAAGTATTCAAAATAGATATTTAAAGTCTTTAGTAAAGTTATTCGCAAAAGTAAGAGCTACAAATTTGCTGAAGGCATCATTTCGATATAATCACTTCCAAGAAAATTTGTGAAAATATCTCACTCATAGGGGGATTAATCAGCAAAAGCACAATACCAAACGAAAGCGCATATTACCTCCATTAAATTCTCCAAAGATACTATTGACCTAAAATAAGCCGTTTTGGTGATAATAATAGATTACATGTTTTTGGTCATATTTCTGGCAATGGGAAATGATAAAAATCTTTCGTTCGCATTTAATGTTAAATATCTCTTTTGATAATAGCCCGATTTCAACAATATATAGCTTGTTCGAAAGGTATTCGTTAAAGCTGTCTAAAAACATATAAATTGGTAATCTATATAGTCAATTTCGGCAGATAATTTAAAAAAACTGCAAAAAACGCTATTTTTACGCATTCAAACATTCATATCTTGGAAACTAAACATCGAAATCAAAAACAAATTAATAGCGTTCATACTGTTTTTTAGTTCTTTCATTTAAAATTGGTTTGGATAAGATCGGTTCAGCCATTGCTGAGAAACACGAATGAGAATTTGTCCGTTACATACACACACACACAGACACACACACACACACACACACACACACACACACACAGACATTGTCCCAAATCGTCGAGCTGAGTCGATTGGTATATAAGACTCGACCCTCCGGGCCTCGGAAAAAATCTTGAAAGTTTGAGCGAATTCTATACATTTCTTTTATAAGAAATGTAAAAAAGTACGGAAGATTCTGTATGCAACGAATATTGTAAAAATAACTTTTCTTCTCTCTTAAAAATCTCAGAATGGGCTTGATGAGAGTAGATGCCGGAGATCAATGCTTAACGCAGTTTTGGGATCCAAGATCGTCGCTGTTGAGCTATCTTATGACAAACGCCATGTTGAGGTAAACTGAGTTAGATACGTCCCATTATTTGTCTAAAAAATCTCTACAAAGAGGCGTTTTCAGATTTTTGACATTTGTTACTGAGATATAGAGAGAAACGTGCTGAGATTTTTTTTTAATTTTTTACTTCAAATGACTGTATCTAGGGATTAGCTCAAATTATCTTGATGTATAAAATGTTTTATATGTAAAACTATCTGAGAAACACAATGACAATCATTTTCAAAACAAAAATGCACGAATTGTGAGAAAAATGCAATTTAAATTTTTAACTTAGCATATTTGGCAACACTGTAACCAAAAATAGCTATTTTTCTAGATTCCCTGACCCATTTTCATTCTAAATGCATCTCACAGCTTGTTTATAGACCAAATGAAGCCAAAGATATGAATAAAAGTTAATAATTGTCGCTTTATTTGCATTTTTGGTAAAAACTCGCAATATAGTTAACCGATCTTCGTAATGTTTGATAAATTATTACAGAATAGATAGAAGCATCAATTGTCTTTTTTGAATTGTTTCAAGTTTCAAGATATTCAATCTCAAACTTTAAAAATCGTTTTTCTCGAAATGTGCTAAATGGCGCTTATCATAAGATAGCACAACAGCGACGATATGTGCTACCTCGAGCAATGTTTCGGCTAATGGTATAAAGTCTTCGAGTCTCAATACATATCGAGTGGAAGCCAGGTTGGAGAAAGGTCACTTTTCGATTGCGCGGAAGGATGATCTGTTAAAAGATCTCCACGGATGTCTCTTTTCAATCCCTCATAACTCTAATTGAAGCAGGATTGGAGGAGAGAAGTCGTCAGTTTTGCACTATCTTGTAACAAGCGCCATTCAGCACATTTCGAGAAAAACGATTCTTAAAGTTTGCGGTTCAATATTGTTGCGAGATTTGTTCGAGTAAAAAAACAGACCAGTTCCGAGTTCTTAAACCCCCTTTATTGTGGAAACGTACGGGTCGTATGAGGGTTAAAAAATTCGTTTAGTGTTTAGTTACTCTTTCTGGTTTCACAACCGTTCTAACGCTGCACGTGGGAGGGCCTTCGCAGTCTTCAACGATAATTAGGCAATCAATAATTTTAAGCACATAAAGATATATCGTTCACCTCGCCTTCAACAATATACTTTAGGTTCAACTTTAGATATAAGAATTCACCTTTAGATGTAAGAATTTCACTTTTTAGATATAATAAGTCAACTTTTCCAATACTATTAGATTTAACGTAGTTCTTTTTTTTATTATTAATAGCCCGCCTCTTACCCCCACACCAAAAAGCTCACAAACGGAGCCCCCTGGTAGTGGACACATCAGTTCTCAGCGTACAAAAAAAAGGTCAGCACAACAAAACAAAGTTACGAATCGCGGAAACGCTGAAAACAAAGAAAAACAATACGAGACCGACAAAACACAAAATTTGCCAAGAAGCTACGGCGAGTACCCAGCGGAAAAGAATCCTTTTAAGGGTCCCATCGTAGCTTTGCAGGAAGCTCATAATAATTTAAATTTATGTATTACTTATTGGTAGAAAAAATGCATTTATCAATTGTTTTTATTAAAAAAAAATGTTAACCAATTGTAGCTAAAGGAATAAGCTCGATTGGTGGTGAACGAAGTTTATATTAAAAATTCTCCTATTTTATTTTTTAAAACTAGTTTCAATTTTGCTTGGAAACGAGTGCGACATGTTATTTGCTTTAAATCAGTAGGAAGCTGGTTGAATAACTTAGGTCCGATGAAAGAAATGCGTCTTTGACCAAGGTTCGTGGATACTCTGGAGTATAATAAATGATTGACTTGTCTTGTGCTGTGAGCTCGAATGCCTGCTGTAAATTCTAGATTATTATGAGCAATAGTATTATGCAAAGCATTGTGGATGTATATTATTGTTTGGTAGTTAGTCAACCCAAGCAAAGGTAAAATGTTATGGGCATTATTATTATATAACAAAATAGTAGGGTACATAAATGGTTTTTTATAAATAATTTTAAGACATCTGTTTTGAAGCGTTTGTAGCTTTTTCAAATTCGAGATACTGGCACGGCCCCACCGTGCTTGGTCACACGCATTCTCACCACACGAACACCGTTAGAGATGCCCGGGTAAAAAATTCCTCCATGTATCATGTGTAACGGAGTCTACTTCTCCGTATTTTTGCAAGCATTTTTTAATCGCGCCGTCAGGGGTACGCGTAGCCAAATCATGGACCCGAACTTCTACAGCGCCGTTCTCGATGTATACGGGAATGCTATATTTAACATTGCCGCATTCGGCGGTGTGCTGCATGTTGTTTCGCGAGACTAATGACTCAGCTTGGTTAATGTTCTTGAACGAAATCAGCACGCAATATTTGATATGATGCATTTGTAGGGTTTTCACTTCAGCCAGATTGAGTTCCATCTGCACTTTTAATAACTGTTCCACTTCCCGAATGGCTGGTCTTACGGGGCATTTTGAAAAATCAACAGCAACACAGTTCGGCCGCATCTGGGTTGCTTTTTGCTGGGCACCGTCACTCATCACTAAATCGCAGGCTATTGTTATATGGACTGCTTGTGTGATAGGCACCGATTGATTTTTAGGTAGAATTGACTGTTTCACTTGCGCGGGACGATTTTTTGCTTCTGCTCAGGGCGAGATGTGAAGACAAACTGAGGTTCATAATATTGATTTCATTCATTTTTTCCATCATGTTCATCATTATACCTGATTTTACCTACACTTTTCATTGATTGATATCAACACTGCATGATATTTTGATTATATTAGTAACGAGCAGCATGAGCAATATATTAATTATTTCTTCATTGTTCATGCTATTGCTCTATTTTCAGGACATATATTAATTATGTCCACTAAATGTTTTGTTTATTATACACATAACAATACATTTTATGTATTTTTATATATCATCATACATATGGGTCATTCCACGCGAAGTGATAAAAAAAGATGCAAATTTGAATTCGACCTTCACGAATTTCAACTAAATTTGGAGGAATTGTTCATCTAGGGCCAATATATAAAAACCCATATTTTTGTGTCAATTGAACCACCCCTCAGGCCATGGGAGCACCCCCCGTTTTGACAAATTGCCAAAACCATTGATTTTCTTTTGATTATATCTCCGGTTCTATTTACTATAGAATCCATCCGAAAATGGTTTTTGAAGAAAGTTGTTCAAGGAGCCTAGAAAAAATATTAACTTTTCGCGGCAGTGGTGCCAACTATGCGATTTTTTCAGTTAAATATTAAAAGTTACTTTTCTCTTATTACAAATAGTTTGATTTTGAAGATTCTAATGCCATCGTGTTCCTCAAATATTTTTACATGAAAACACTTATAATCTCAATATAAATTGAGCGCATCCTGAGATGCACTGTTTTGAAGGGAAGAACACGATTTTTTTCATATAAAAATCCATTTTTATTGACCAAAATTGAGAAAATCTTCAAACGTTCATAAAAATTGACCCTGATCTACTAAAAGGAAACCAAAAACGTAGTTTTTCATCATTTAAATTATGTGTGAACTCAGAATACTCAAGTTGGTTTTTTTTTATTGTTGTGCGCTTGCGATTTTATATGGGAAATAGCGTTCTTCAAAATATCGCTGATTTGCTATTTTGCTGAAAAAATCGGATAGTTGGCAGCACTGCCGCCAAAAACTAATATTTTTTTCTAAACTCCTTGAACCATTTTCTTCAAAACCCATCTTACGGTTTGGTTCCAGAGTAAATAGAACCGGAGATATGTTCAAAAGGAAATCAAAGGTTTTGACAATTTGTCAAAACGAGGGGGTTGTGCTCCCATGGCCCGAGGGGTGATTCAATAGACACAAAAATTTGAGTTTTGGCCCTAGATGAACAATTCCTCCAAATTTGGTTCAAATCCGTGAAGGTCGATTACACGTGCCTTGATCACTGCGCGTGGAATGACCCATACATAGAATACATGGGAATTGAGAGGGTTCATCAAGCCATCTGATTGAAACGATTTGGACAGGAAGAGTGGAGTAGCCAGATTCTTGTTGCTAACATTTCGTGAACATTGCGCGGGATTTTCTCCCTACCTATTGAGGCTACTTTTTATAACAATGGCTTGCATTGTGATTGGCTTATATGGTCTTGTTGTTGGAAGCAAAATCTTCTGTAGTACACTGAAACCTCCATTTACGAACCAAACCGGGGGTTCATAAATTGAATTAGTTCATAAAAAAGTGTTCGTTATTTGGGATTTAGTTCGTAAAACAAGTTTGCTTCACATTCTTATTAATATTCGTTGGTTGAGAAATATTCTCAACCGTACCAACAATATGAATATTTTTGGTACGGGCTTGACAAGTAGATGCTGAAAATCGACAACTGGAACCTTTTCGAAATCCAAGATGGCGACTTCCGGTTGAGCAATATTCTTGATAACGAACAATGTGGTTTCTATTTCCGTCATGCACTCGTCAACCCTATCCCGAAAATACCCATATTGCTGAGGTTATAGACAATTTATCGAAACCGGAACGGGATTGATAAGTAGATGCTGAAAATGGACAATTGGAACCGTTTTGAAATCCAAGATGGCGACTTCCGGTTGAGTAATATTCTTCATAACCCTAACAATATGGGTATTTGCTACCCATATTTTTGAAGTTATAGAAAATTTATCTAAACCGGAAGTCGCCATCTTTGACTCTAAAATGGCTCAAGACATCGATTTCCATCATGCACTCGTCAACGCCATTCCGAAAAAACCCATATTGTTGAGGTTATAGTCGAGGAGTGCTCCGCGCCGCCAATTTCAGATAAAAATCGGCGGCCCCAGCAATGAGTGGATGTGCGCATAATAAAATTTTAGAAGTACATGCTGGGGAACAAAAGAGCATACTTTACGCATAGCCCCACATAACGATGCAACTTTTCTCTCTATAGATGTTATATGCTCAATCCAGGAGAGTGTGGGGTCTAAGTGAAGTCCTAAATATTTGAAGCAGTTAGTTTCCTGAATTACAGACTGTCCCATTCTTGGGTCTGGATGCACGCCTATAGCTCTTCTAGATGAACGAAACAGCATATATTTAGTTTTTGATAGGTTCAAGGAAAGAAGGTTTTCGTTGAAATACGTCGTTAGTGTTTTTAAATCCGATTCAATGTCGCGTACAATATCCAGGCAGTTGTTGTTCGGGTAGAACAACGCTGTGTCATCCGCGAAAAGACGAGGAGTCCCTTTTAACCCGAGTCTACCTAGGTCATTGATATACAATAAAAATAACAGTGGCCCAATATTACTGCCTTGGGGCACTCCTATTTCTATTGGTCTATAAGAGCTACACGAGTCTCCAATAGATACGAATTGGTTCCTATACGACAGATAGCTACGAATAATATGATTTGCTACTCCCCTGATACCATAGCATTCTAACTTCTTAAGCAGGATTGAGTGATCCAGAGTATCGAATGCTTTTTTAGGTCCAGAAAAAGGGCACCAACAATTCTTTTGCTATCAATTTGACTAATGATGGAGTCAATTAGTTCGGTCATTGCAATTAAAGTGCTGCAGCCCTGCCTGAACCCATACTGGTAGTTGTAAATTATGTTGTGTTTGTTCAAAAACTCGAGTAGTCGAGTGATGAGAAATTTCTCAAGAATTTTATTGAAAACGCACAATGTTGAAATTGGTCTATAGTTGCAAGGTTGGTTTGGATCACCAGCTTTGAAAATTGGAATTACTCGGGCTATTTTTAAACAGTCTGGGTACCTGCCGGTTTGAATTATTAAATTAAAAGCTTTGGTTAGGATGTTTGCAAAAGTGGTACAGTGACTCTTAAGAATACTTGCGGGGATCTTATCAGGACCACAACTGTTATTTTTTTCGAGGTCTTTAATCAAAAGGATCACTTCGTTTATGGTTGCAGGACGCAAGAAGATTGTTTCTTGGACGTGTTGTATATTTGTAATAGGATTTGAGTTGGGACTCGTGGGAATATTGTCAGCCAAATTTTTGCCAATACTAGAGAAATATTCGTTGAAAACATTACATACTTCTTTAGTCTCAGTGACTCTGATATCATTGCAAATTAGGCTGATCGGAACATCCGACTTTGAACGACCAAAAATGGTATTAATATTTTTCCAAAGTTTTGAATGAGTTGTGTTGGATAGAAGGTTTTCAAAGTAAGCCTTTTTGCACCGCTTTTTCATTACATTAACTTTTTTAGTTATGTGTTGCAGAAGAGCTTTGAGGTTTTCATCATTGGGGTTATTTTTTACTCGTTTCAGATAATTACTTTTGATTTTAATCAGTGTCCACAAATCGAAATTGATCCAGGGGCAAAAAACGCCTTTACATTTAAAAGTTTTGGAGACCGTTCTAGTGTTTTCCGCAAGTAAAGAATTGTAGGTTGTGATGATATTTGTAAGACATACATCTACATCATCAATCAACTCGATGTTTTCTATGAAATTTTGGAAGTCGTTATTGAGTTTTCCATGATTGATTATTGATTTAGTCAAATTAACGGGTTCTCTTTTTACTGCAAGTTTATATGAAGATATAATTTGAACGTGATCACTAACTATGGTGTAAACCGTGTCGTTTCGTAAGCGAGCAGCATCCTCCAGTCTACAAACAACGTGATCAAGAATATTTAAACTAGCTGGGCGAGTCGGAAATGTGTTCTTACATATATTCTTAGATAAGTATAATATAATTAAGTATAATCAGCACTATCATCCAACGCTCTCACTCGCCAAATGTTCAATTTTCCTCATCATGCGAACTGACGTTTAGACTAAGATGTAAGTTGGGTGCAGGTGCGCGCATTCAGGGTATTCGATTGGAGGTTCGCCGCAATTAAATTTGCGACAAATATGTTAAAACTTATAAATGGTAGAAACAGTTCAGGAAAGAAAATTTATGCCTCTCTCTATTCTGTATTAATCTCTCAAATAGTACGAGGATCAGTAGACTATATTGAGAGTTTTTGCTAAAACTGTGTACAAAAATACACCACACACGTGTCATAAATATGTATTGATGACAAAATTTGTATGACGTGTCATTATTGCGCATGGAAAAATTTCCACGCAAATAAAGCAACAAATATTATCTTTTATTCATATCTTCGGCTAAATTTCAGGAATAGGTAGCGTCTAGCTCAAATGGGACGTTCCCCATGTTGATCGGAGATGTGTGCCTTAATTTGGTCTAGAAATAAATACATTTTAAAGGAATCTAGAAAAAATAGTAATTGTTGGTCACAGTGTTGCCAAATATTTCCAGTTTAAAAGTAAAGCTGCATTTTTCACTCGCAACACATGGATTATTGTTTTGAAAATTATTATGCCATTGTGATCTTGAGACATTCTTACACCTAAAATCATCTAAAACTTGAATACAACTTGAGTCAATCCCAAGATACAATGATTTGAAACAAAAAACTCATAATTTCTCATCATATTTCTCGCTATATCTCAGTAACCAAACAGAACTCCAACATTTTGAAACACATTGTAAAGATTTTTCCGATAAGAAATGTGGCATTGGTATCTAACTCAGTGCACAGTGGAAGAAATCCGACCAAAAAGGCAATTAATTGGAAACCGCTGAAAAAGTATGACAATATATACACCAAAAATTGCGGAATTTTTTAGGAAATGAAATGCAATCAAATTCGTTCCCCGCACGCACCTGTCACCGGAGATATGGGGCTTTGAAGATCCGGAACATTACCGGTTCTCATCAATTCAGAGACCTCCTTCAGCATCCGCTCAAAAAGGACAAAAAATTATACCCTTGAAGCTGCGGAAAACTCCAGCGATCAAAATGCAATCAAATTTGTTCACCGCACGCACTTGTGACCGGAGATATGGGGCTTTGATTGCGTCTTGATCGCTGTAGTTCTCCGCAGCTTTAACCGTTGTGTGTCCAACGCGGTACCCGGGTACCCTTTTAAGTTTCAATTAATGAAATTCCCATGTTTTGCCTATAGCTGGAAATTGAAACTTTGTGACATCTTAGAACTTCACTAAGTCAAACTTTTGTGTTAATAATATTATTGATATAGTAAGAAGCGGAGTGAGGAGGGGCTCCTGAATTTTTTTACTACGTAACAGGCCGACGTGGGTACCCGGGTACCCACAAAACTGAAATTTCAATAACTAAGGAAATTTCCAAACGATTTCGACACTTTTGGGTGTTTTGGATTCAAGAACTCATCCACTTTAAGACTTGGTAAAAATGAATCGGGTTACTTCATACGGTTCCCGGGAATCCGGATTTCCGGAAGCTGGTTCCACTGATGGGATACTATTTGTGAACTTCAATGGAATACTAGCAATATGGGTATCAAAATTCTTGGAATCTCATCAGTAGGCTGTATCTCGTAGTTTTGGAACCATTTGGTGATTTGACCCCGGAACGGACATTCCGGAGCAGGTTCCCGTGGGGCCGTGAGTGGCCATTCCATTCCATTTTCATTTTTCAAATTGCCATAGGGTCCCGTAACAATAAATAATATACTTCCGAGACAATTTGAAGAGTTTTGATACTCATGTTGCTAGGATTTTATTAAAATTTACAAATCATTCCCTAGTACTGGAACATTGCTCCGGAAAATCCGGATTACCAAGAACCAGATGCAAATTGCAAAATCAAAAAGTGGACGAGTTCCTGAATTCAAAACATCTAAAAGTGTCCAAATCGGTTAAAGGAAGCCATAGTTATAAGCATTTCAATTTGTGGGTACCCGGGTACCCACGTTGGCCTGTTAAAGGTGTTTTTTTTTGTTGGACACATAACTGTTAAGGGTATAATTGTTTGTACTTTTTCAGCGGATTCTGAAGGAGGTTTCTGAATTGATGAAAACCGGTAATGTTCCGGATCTTTAAAGCCCCATATCTCCGGTCACAGGTGCGTGTGGTGAACAAATTTGATTGCATTTCATTTCCTAAAAAATTCCGCATCTTTGGCGTATATATTGTCATACTTTTTCAGCGGCTTCCAATTAATTAACTTTTTGGTCGGATTTCTTCCACTGTGCAGTGCAGCTCAAAATTGCGCTTCGTCATAAGATAGAACAACAGCGACGAAGTGGGAAGGCAGGGGACTTCCATTTTATTGTCCACATATCCTTCATCAAAATAAGGTATTCCTATACATTCCGTGGAATCCCAAGGAATGTTTTGATGAGGCTAGATTTTTATAATTCTGGATCGCGCTCAATTTGCTGGGAGCTTCTGAGAACTAAGTCGATTACAGAGAAAATACAGCAGTATTTTTGCAGTATCGAGGACCGTTCTCTGTAATTTCATGCGAAAAAGGGTTATAAACTGAACTATGGCTTCCAAAAAGGTCACGGTGAAAGTTTATAAAGCTAAAACGATCTGAGCCGAATCGCGTACGTTGATCAATTAATGAGATCTGGTATGCGGCTTGAGGTGTAGTGTGAATTGGTGATGCGGTCGTATAATTCATTGGAACCACAGTCGTTTCGTTTCTGACTTACCGGAACATCTATAAGAGCTTGCTCAACATTAATAAGAGCTTGTTCATCGGCATTATTTATGCTAGCTTGGTTACTTGATAGAAAGCGCTGTCTGCTCTCGTATAGGGCCTGATTACGTGCTGTCACGAATCTCTGGAACTGGTTGCTGACGATGATGCTGGATTGACTGTATCTGTTCGACTTGCCTCTTTGTCAACTGCATCTGGGTACTCTAGACATCTGTCTGTTATGACGACCCTTATAAGCGTAGCTGTGGAACTTCCATCCTATACTGGATTTTCTTAAGTTCGTTCATCAGGTAGCTTCCGGTTGGTGGCGGGGATAACAGGAGCTACCACTGTTGTTCTGCCATCGGCTTTATCTTCCATAGGTACTGGCATCACGACGTTCAGATCTGAGTCAGCGCGGTCGATGGAATCTATTTGGAGCGGTTAGTGGGGGTTTGCATATTCCCGGTACCAAAACATGTTGTCGGAACTGACTGGCTCTGTACCTAACCCATTATCCTCCGTGCCCCACGACTTGATCGTCGACTTCTCACACTATCTGCTTCTTCTTCCTCATCATGCTGTGCGAACAGCACTTTTTACGAGCTATTCCTGCTCCAATCGAAATGCTTTGTCTCGTAAAGCCTTTCCTCGCTCCGTATCGTCCGCCTGTTGACGAGTTTGCTTTTGCTTTTTCGTTTCGAAGAGCTGTAGCTCGAGCGCAGTCCTAGCAACTCGTGTGCTAGATGAAGATGACCCCCCGGATTTGATACCGTACGTGATGAATGAAACGATGGCGCAGGCCTTGCAGACGAAATGACGATCATCCGCAACGATGCTATCGTTGACGTTAGTACAAGAGAAGTGATTGTAGATATCTTTCACATTCCACCATTTTGCCTGCATAGGGAACACCGTATGGGAATTGGTATGCCATCACGTTAGCTGTATTCATGGTGTTGTCTTAGATCAGCGGGCCTCTTGGAAATCACCCTGGGTTGCTGCGGACTCCCACGGATAAACATCGATTTCGTATGCTATCAATATGTTATTTTCAGTTTGTTAGGAAACAAGACCTTCGCGGACCCCCAGCAACGACTTCGCGCCACCCTAGGGTCTACGGACCCCTGGTTCAGAATCACTGTCCTAGAAGGTAGCCAACGATTTGAAAATCCGACCGATTTCTAACGATAGATATCTAAAAGTTTATTGGTAGAGGCGATAGGATTCTTTCGGATTCGTGTGTGTGTATATGTGTGTGTAAACCATCCTATCTCCATGGCTCGATAGAAAAGATAGAAATCCGTAGATCTACGGGAAAATCCGCATGGTTCGCTTTGGCAAAATTATGAGAATGTGAGCGGAGAGATAACTGTTCAATGAGATATACGACTCTCTATAGAGAATATTTAGTAGCAAGACTAATCGTGAAAATGTGTCTTGACGACAATCTAGATTTTTTTCCGAAAATTGTCGGGTAAGGCTTTTGTCTTCTTGTTCCCCTTTGTCTGCGTGCATTCCTGCAATCCGCTACATCTGCTGTATTTGCAAGTTCTACTAAATATGTTTTCGGGCTGGTTTAAAAATATGCATTAAATTATAACTTAATTACGTAGTGAACATGGACCGCGAATTCTGCAAATAACGATCCTTTTTCACCATTAATAGTTTATTTATCAATCGTCATGTCATTCAAATAATTACAATATCACCCGAGAGAACTAACATTATCCATGAACTAATTCGAGCCATGGGTGCCAAGGTCTGCTGTTCTGACTAGAGCACTATAGTTAGCAAAAACAACAATCAATCGAAATGGTCTGAATTCGCAGCCGACAACATACCTCACGATTGTATGTTGTGCAAATTAACACCAATGCCAACGTGGCAAACTTCCACGGTTCTCTCATTAAAGCTAGATCGCGGATCAATGACAAATTAATGAACGAATCCCGCACACCCAAGCCCCTAGCGGTAGGCGGAAACGTAGTACGCAAATTTTTCAAGGCCTTGCGTCAAGTGCCAAAAAACCAGCTGCCCACCCCTTCCAACCCGATGAACATCTTCTGAGCTCTGCTGATGTGTATCGTTTTACGTTGCTTTAGTCCATGCCAGCACGATGATGATATGTTGTACGGAATTGGCGGCACCGGCCATTCATCGCTCATCTTCCACCGACTGTGCCTGTGCGAACAAATCTCCAATTCGTTCATCGTGTGCCAGCAGATGAAACTCAATCCCACCAGCAGCACGATGACAAACTGAGCCAGTATCTTCCTGTTTTCGAATGGTGCGCGCTGGACGATAGATTCGGTCAAGGTTCTACCGACAAATGGATTTGTTCTTAATAAGCTGTGAAGGATTGAGTTGTGAATGCTTAACTCCCGAAAAACAGTTTGAAAATCAATCTTATATTTGGAAAATATTCAACTTCATATTATCAAAGTTTTTCGAGCTAGGTACACTGACTGAATAATTAATACACAACACGAAACTTCTATGAGTAATTCCAAAAAAAAAAGCTGCAAAATTGTGCGAGACTGCGTGAGAACTTGTTCTGTTTGTACGAGGATGACACATATCCAGTCATATACGGCAAAAAAAACTTTAACACAGGGAACTCGTACACAGTATCGCCCGCCCGAATGTCTCTTCTGGTGGTGGCGCAAACGATGTCATTTGCGTCCGTCCGTGCGTCTGATCGTCTGCCTGCCTGCCCAAAACAACCGTCGAACGGTGATTGACAGGGACGCTAATAGCTAATTCAAACAGCTGGCTCAGATGGCGCAAAACACAGCTCAGTCAGTGTGACAAAAGCGAAACGTTTGCTGACGAATGCTCTTGAGAACCGGTTCCGTTTTTTCCCCCACCACCGAGTGCCTTATTGATCTTCCAAAAGTGAGAATTGCGCAAGTTGGCAAGGTCGCGTCGTCGGTTATATTTGGGTCTGTGATGATTGTATAACCCTGGTTTAGCGATGGGAGAATAAATAATAGAACAGTGGGTTCTCTTGGTCTGGCATTTCAACTTTTAATTAACTTTTCTTCGCTTCAACTTGCAATAAAACTCTTTCGTGAATAATTTCTAAACTAAAATCTCTTCCTCAAATTCAAAATCTCATAACTATGATAGTAAGTTTCCAGTACATTTAACATTTCGATAGCTACGTAAACCCCCGTTCCTTTTTCCCAGCTGCCAATAGAAAATTTTGCTTCATCACTCTTCTTCAATGCTTTGTTATATCGATAGTGTTTACCCCATACCCACTCGAGAGTCAACAGTCCCGTGAGAAACTGTGCGATACGATGACAAACGGATTTTTGTCTGTACCGTGACATTTTCCCTGCAAAACATGCGTGGGTCTCATTCACCAGGATCCCAGCTTCACCAATCAGAACAGTCTTGTCAAGGTATTTTAAATCATCATTAGTTATAATTAATAGCATCGCTTGTTCGCTCTAGCATACTTAACCGGTACAGCTTTAGGCTTCGATCAATTATGCTTTACGAAAAAAAAGGCTGAAGGAAAAAGAGGATGCATGCCGCCGCCACACCGGTAAATGTTAATATCGATTGGGCGTAACCTGCTGGTCTCCAACAATCCGCGGGATCTCAGCAGCGCGCTGGAACTGCGTCGAACTTATCGGGTTTAATTTTATCGTTTCATTTATTACCGCTGGAGATAAACTTCATCCACACGCCCCGAAGACACCGCGAAGACCGTTTATCGAGTCAATCTTATGCTGGCGGCAAACATCTTTATCAGCGCACCAGACCCGCACGATCCAGCATCGGCACGTCGAAATCCTACGGATTATGGAATAACGGAACGGATGTTTGCGCTTTTGCGTTGTCTTCTTCAGCCGCACCTCGCCGAAGATGAGTCCTGAGCGGAGGAGAATTGCATCTAGCAGATTCTAGTGTATGAAGTGTAATTTCTGTGTTCTACAGCGCACGCGCGTAACGAATGCAATAACTCACATACAACGTGCGGGTATTTGCATAAGAAGATTAACTGCACCTTCAACCTATTGTTAAGTAATCATCGCCCCACGCCAAAAGCAATTGCTCTGTGCGGTTATGCTGCTGCCGCCGCCGCCACGGCTTCGAGATAGCACGGTGGGATGCATCTTCAGCCGTATCCGCCCAGTTCCTATAGGACACTCGGTTGTGGGCAGACGATGCGAAATTATCATCAGTCATAACCGTAACCTAGAATGGCAACGTGCTTTTCTGTCATCCGTCAGTTTTCTGCGGTGCAGGAAAATGTACTAGTAGAGATAGAGTTGGGGATTTTCTCTAATGTCATTAGGCTGTCCTCCAAACAGTTGTCTAACAAATTTATTAAACTTGATCGCAATGATCACCCAGCATCAGAATCAACGCATAACAGCGAAATCCAATTTACTGCCTCGGAAGCAAACAGGCATCCGAAGGCGTGGACAACCGGTAAAAGCTTAAACATTGCATAATTGCATTTCGCTCCTCCGAATGGTTCTTACACGCGTACGCATCGCACTCCGCAAACTCCTCCCGCCGGTCACCGTTGCCGTCATCACGAACATCCATGTAGAAGCATGTATAAATCTGCAATTTTGCACGGTCGTAAAGAGTGAAGATTACGACCGTCGTCTTCGTCGGTGCAAACTCGGGGGAATGTTGGGGGATATGGTTTGAGCCAGCCCAAAGTACCCCGGGAATAAACCATTATACACTTGCCCCTATGCAAGCATCGTCGTTGTATCGCAAGCGAATCTCAGCTGGAACTATTGGACGATCCCACGGGGGTGACCGGAGGTCAGTGCAATGTGCTGTTATGTCTGACATATGTGTGTCTTGGGTTGAACGGCCACGTTACCTAGCGGAACAGGGCAGTTCAGTGCGTCTGTGAATGCATGAAATAGTTATACTTTAAATGGTGATGACACACTAGTTCTGTACAAAGTCTATGTAAAACAAAAAGTGACCGACTGCAGCCAAATATTTGAAATAATATGGTGCTCATGAAATTCACCGCTCGAATTTGTTTAGAAACTTTTGAACGAAACTACATTCTCAAATACTTCGACAGTGTAACATATAGGTTATCAGCCCATGGTCCCCAGTTTTCGATCACCATTTTCCTTTTTTTAAATATGTGTCGTTCCGCGAAAAATCAATTCATCGAAAAATCTTACATACGTCGTTTTATATCGTTCTAGGGAATCAAAATATTTTTGTGGTTTGAATATAGGTAAAAAATAACGGAAGAGAAACTTTCGACCGTGGACCCTTTCCAAAAACCGCTTCGGAGAGAAAATGCTGCATGCGTCATCTTGTAATAGAATTCCTTGAAAAAATCTTTTTTGCTTCAAACTTTATATTGACGAATTTCGCGCCAAGTCGAACAAATGTTGGCAGCACTCTCTCAGATTTTAATGAAACTTTCTGTACATGAAGACTTTGTCACAAAAAGCCACTTTGCATACTTTGTTTTTCCAAAAATGATCTAGACTGTCTTTTGAAAATGGTCAAACTTTTTTCACCAATTTTTTCAAATGGCTGTAGCCTAAAAATGACCAATTCTACAAAAAATGTTGCAAGAGTGATTTTCACAAAATCAGTCAATTTTTTTAATAAAAATATTGATAAAATTCTTCATCGACTCCTACACTAAAAAAATCGATTTTAAAAATTTAAAAACGATTTACTAAAAAACCCCATCTTTGATTTGGACGAAATTTGGTTCCAAGATAGGTAATTATGTTCCCTACCTACCATCAAAAATTCAAGTTGGGCACTTTAAAAAAAAGTTATTTGAAAAAAAACTTTTTCTTGTCCAAACTGATTTTTTTCCAGTGTGTTTAAATCGAAAACTAAACCAATGAAAGTCATAATCATGTCAGAATTCAATTTCCCAACTGCTAGTTTCCTGATACATGCAAAAAGCATCACTAACGAATTTGGTATATATTCATAACAAACTTGAATATAAACTTTCAAATGAGCACAATAATTAATTAACACTAAAAGGCTCCTACTTTAACTTTTTTTAAAATAATTAGCACGATGACGAAGTCGACCGATAAATCGACACACAATGACCTGCACTGCGAGCCGTGTCGAACAACCCCGCCATTAAGCTGTGGAACAATGTTTGCAAACACGGCCCACAGCAAAAATCAACTCACATCGACCCGCGCCTCGGCCATGCTAGCGCGCACAGACCAGTGGTCGTATATTTGGGCAGGTGCGGAGCATGAAAAAAATCCACATATAAAAAAGGCCCATAGGCTCTCTCGGTCTCCTCGATGCATTACGATCGAGGCGTAATGCAATAACCATCTTAAAACAATTGTCTGTCAGTGGTTCTTTAGCACTGATGCATGCAATATGCTTGATGCTGAAAACGGTCTCCCTGTTAAAATCCTCCTGGCAGAAGGGAATAATCTTCCGTGAGTTTGATTTTCACACGCGATCTACGTTTCGGTTTCAATCACAACAGCAGATATGAAATAACAACAACAATCAGCACTACCCCGCTCACTGCATGTATCTCGCCAATCGCTAACACTAATCAGACGGTACACTCGCAATTAAAATCACAGAGCTCTGAATCCGACCCGACTACCGATAAAGAAGCAAAACGTCCATTCACAATCTTTTATCAGAACACAAGAGGTCTCCGGTCAAAGACCCGGCAACTCTTCGGAGCCCTTTCGACTACTGATTATGACGTTGTGGTGTTTATCGAAACATGGCTCAACGACAATATACTTAATACTGAGCTGACCGATGAGTATGCAATATATCGTTGTGATCGAAATTCTTCCACAAGCCGTGCCGGCCGTGGTGGTGGTGTTTTGATAGGCATAAAGAAAAACAATCGAAGCAATATTGTAGCTATCGATGGGGCTGAGTCTCTAGAGCAGATTGCCGTTCGAGTCACATGTGGAACCGTATCTATCGTTATTTGTGTGATTTACCTACCACCAAATTCCGAGCTCGCTTTATATGAGCAGCATGCCGCCTGTGTAGATAAGCTGCTCAATCACATTGATGATCGCACTAGGGTTGTTGTTCTCGGTGATTATAAATTACCGTTGCTACGCTGGAGTTTTGATGACGAAATCGGATGCTTTATCCCTAATAATGCATCCTCTGAGCACGAGCTGTTGTTAGTCGAAACTATGATCGCTTCTGGTTTACAACAAGTAAACTACCTGACGAATGACAATGGAAGATTACTTGATTTAGCCTTTGTAAGTAGTGCCAGTGATTTTGAAATCATAGAACCACCCGTACCGCTAATGAAATTGGATCGTCATCATCATCCGTTTGTTTTGACCATTGACACTCTTTACGGTTCACCAGTGATTGACGATGTAGATGTGTGGTATGATTTCAATCAATGCGATTATGGCGAGCTAAATGCGAGAATCTCAAACATCAATTGGATTGAAATATTATCACTGGGTACTCTCGACGAGGCTGTGAACAGGTTTTATCGCGGATTGGGCTTAATTTTTCAACAACACGTGCCTCTGAGAAGACGAAAGCGCCGTTGCACAAATAAACGCCCCTGGTGGAACGATGAGCTGCGCAATCTGCGAAATCGGTTAAGGAAGGCTCGTAAACGATTTTTCCGGAAAAGAGGTGAAGATGATAAATCGTTTGTGCGAGATTTAGAGCGACAATTTCAATCATTGAATGCATCTTGCTTTCGATCATACGTTTCACGACTTGAGAGTAACATGAAGGACGAGCCGAAGCAATTTTGGGCTTATTTGCGGAACAAAACATCCACCCGTGGTTTTCCTGAAAACGTGAACTATCGTGACAGGACCTCAACGACACCTGCGGAGTCAGCAAATCTATTCTCGTCTTTCTTTCAAAGTGTGCTAAGTAATAACCCACCACCTTTGTCTGAATCGTACCTGAGTAGTCTGCCGACGTTCTCCTTGAATTTGCCTGTAACATCTTTCACCGAACGCGAAGTGTACACCAATCTACGTGGTGTTGACGGTTCAAAGGGACCAGGATCGGACGGAATACAACCATGTTTCGTCAAGGAATGCTCTTCATCGTTAGCTGTACCGATATCCATGCTTTTCAATCGCTCTCTCTGTTTGGGCCTAGGGGTGGCCCTTGGTGTGGGAAATTTGCAGATTGCTGTTAGTGGCTGGCTATGTTTACACTTGTCCGCAGACAAATAAAACTCTTGGATGGACCACTCAAAACAAACCGCAAACAACTTATGTGGACTGTATTTTGGAAAACCACTTGCAACTGGATGTGATTTATTGGAAGGAAAAACACTTTTTGCACTTTACACTTTATTTGGAAACTCACTCTGTCACTTGTACTTTACACTTCACTTGTACTTTACACTTCACTTGTACACTTTACTTGTTGGAATAAAACTGGTTGCTGCGATGCGCAGAATGCGCGTACTTATATTACACGCCACACGTTCTAGAAACGCGTGGCTCATCCGCGATGCTTGTCGATACCATGTCAAACATTAATTGTTTTTCGTCTCCTTTCCGCATCGGGCGATTGTATCGTTGGATCACTAACGCTCGCTGACGATGATGCAATACCGCGCGTATCGCTGCTGCTGCTATTGTTGTTGCTACTGCTGTGTGTGAGATGATCGTGCGCGAAAGGAATATTTGGCGTTCATTCAAGAATGTTCTTGCTAGTTGGAGATGTTGCTCGATAATAATGAAATGGTGTGGATAATTTTATTTGGCAGTGATTAGCGCTGAACAGAGGCGCGAACACTCTCGGTGAAAGTATTTTTCCCGCCAAGTGGAAGGAGGCTTTAATAACACCAATTCATAAAGCCGGTAACGTCCATGACGTCATAAATTACAGGGGAATTTCAATCCTGAGCTGCCACCCAAAAGTTTTTGAAAGTATGCTGTTAGATATTCTCTACCCTGCAGTAAAACACATCATCACTACAGATCAGCATGGGTTTGATAGAAAGCGCTCAACAACGACGAACTTAATGAGCTATGTGTCAACGCTGATTGATAAATTAGAGAAACGACAACAAATTGAAGCAGTGTATGTAGATTTCTCCAAAGCCTTCGATCGCCTTCCTCATCAGCTAGCTGTTGAAAAGTTGAGGCGAATCGGATTTCCGGACTGGCTGACCAATTGGATCTTCTCGTACCTTACAAACCGCAGTGCATCTGTGCGACTTGGAACAGTACTTTCAGACTCATTCGACATCACATCGGGTGTACCTCAAGGGAGTCACCTTGGACCTCTTCTCTTCGTGCTCTTTGTGAATGACATTTGCAGCGGATTGACATCGTGTAAGGTGATGTACGCAGATGATCTGAAAATTTATCGCATCATAACAACTCTGGTAGATTGTTGTGCACTTCAGATGGACATAGATAGGATCATGAATTGGTGTGATAGAAACGGAATGACTATAAACATTCAGAAATGCAACATAATCACATTCACACGAATACTCTCGCCAATTACGTTTGAGTATGCAGTGAGCGCCGCCCCAGTAAAACGACTTTCATCAATCAAGGACCTTGGTGTTATACTTGACCGTAAGCTACGTTTCATCGAACACTTCAATGCAGTTACTGCTAAAGCCTTTGCAGTACTAGGACTCATCAAACGAAACACCCGAGATTTCAACGACGTCTACTGCCTGAAGGCACTGTACATCAGTCTGGTACGCAGCATTCTAGAGTATGGAGTTATCGTTTGGGCCCCGTATCACACCGTACACATTAATCGCATAGAACGGGTGCAAAAGAGCTTCGTCCGGTATGCCCTTCGACGGCTTCCCTGGCGAAATCGATTTGAGCTACCACCGTATGAGCATCGTTGTGCTCTTATCAACCTGCCTACGCTACGAAACAGGAGAGTTTTTCTGCAGCGACTTTTTGTATTCGATCTTCTCGCTGACAACATTGACTGCCCTCTGCTTCTCGCTAAGCTGGACTTCAACGTTCCTGGTAGGTCTCTGTGGGGAATGGACTTCTTTCGGCGCTCTACTCATCGCACGCAGTACGGCCCGAATAACCCGGTAGATGTTTGCTGTCAGCTCTTCAATAGCGTTTTTCATCATTTTGACTTTAACTTAAGTAGAGAAATGTTTAAATTGAAAATAGGTTTAAGTTAGTATAGTATTTCAGTCTGTACGAAATTTTATTAATTCGAAGACAATATATTAATTCAATCTATGATGTTTGCAATACCGTCAAACCCCTCAACCTAGGGGGAATACAAGGTAGGCCTTTTTTTTTAAACAAGAAATGAGAATAACTCAAGAACTGTTCGATATATCAAATTATTCGGTTCAAAAAAGTGGTGTATTTCTATGATGGTAACAATTTTGTGGATCTGAAATGTTTAAAAATCTTTTTTTTTCGAGAGTTGTCCTACTAGAGTTGTAGAGCTAGGTTCTCGGAAGGGTTCCTCGTCAGAATCACACACTACAATTGCAGACGAGACAGGCAACGTTGCCCACTAAAACACTGCTTAAGGGACCACTTCAACGAAAAATACCTTGAAATATAATAGTCTAGGAACACTGCTGGTTGCTTTGATGTTCTTTTTCTCATAGTAAACAAAATTCTGGCCTACATTTGAAAAGATCCTCTTATGCGTTAAACTCATCTAATGTCTATTACATGCACAATTATTAGAGGTTTAGTTAATATTTCGGTAAATTGTTAGCATCTTCCATATAAATATATTAAAATATTATTATTATGTTTTGCTGTAGTCAAAATATATTCGATCAGAATACGATAGAGTTTCAGTTCGTTTTTGTAATATGCAATCAGAAGGAGTTATATTTTTTCGCGAAAGAAAAGCTCTACTTCCTCCATACATTAGTTTGTTATGTATCTACCAGGAGCAATGGATGGCAGTCGAATGGACGAATCCCAAACGAATTTTTTACAAGAGCGATTTTATGTTCTGACCAGTGCTTTGCTTTATTTTCTAAACCCCGTTTGCTCAAAATTGTTCGCTGTTATTGCTTATCAAAAAAATTTACAATACGCTTAGGTAAAGTGACTAGTCGTTTTCAGGATGAATGCGAGTCGTGCTCAAACAGCATATTCACGATGTGCGTTTCCCAAATATTGCACAACTTGTGTAAGACCGAGAAACTATTCATAAGGATTCCTGACCTGGCTCACATTAGAAGGCCAAAAGGGCACCAAGATAATCAGAATAAATTGGCTCCCTTTGCACATTCCTCACGAATCTCGGAGACAGCATAACTCAAAACTTTTATGAGTGGTTTGAACAATATGACTGCAATACGGGTATTTTGGAATAAAAATCTACATTTTGCTTTCCGGGACGTTTTACCATGCGGAATAAGATATTGAAATCCGGGACTATCGCGCATGATTCGGGACGTCTGGTCACTTTACTATAAGGATATTCTAGTGATATTTTCGTTTTTGACATTGAATTACTCCGGTGTAATCGGTGATAAACTCACTCAATCTTGGGTTGGGTGTTATCAGTCTGTCTCTTTTTCAAGACTACACCGGTATAACACTGTGCGATAACAAAAATGCTATAAGAAACTGCTACAATTGAAGAGGCAATAATGATCACTTTCCTTCATAGCGTAAGCCATCAATTGAATAAACTCGACCAAAGTAGGAATCAAACATTCTAGAATTTTAGACTCAGGCGTTATCGGTTTATTGGCGATCCATGGAGCCGACGATAGTTTCTTAGCAAGAGATCCAACCAAGATACATGAGAAGATGGGCTAGCTAAGGAACAATAAGGTCGCTGACAACGATCAACTGCCATGTATTTTATTCAAAGGCATGGGAAAGGTATTGGCTCCATAGAAAATTACCCCAGAATAAAGATCATTTTCTATCAAAGAAAGGTACTGGCTAAACCCGGAGGAGACTTTACCGAGGGATATGATGGAAGCAGTATTGCCCAATGCCTCAACCGTGACAATGCTGAATGTATTATAACAAATTTGCTAGTGCATAACCAATACTAGTTATGCTAATCCCTTTTCAATTAGTTTGCTGGATATATAGTTTGACAAGCCATATTCATCAACAAACAGGGGAATTTACTACTAGTCGGCCTTGAGAAAAACTTTTCCGATACCATATTGTTGCCAAAGTCAATGTAAACAAATGGCAATTGTCCTTTTTTGTTTCGGGGAGGAAATTCTGGTCCACAGGTCGTCTATGCGTATACTCCAGGTTGGAATACGTCCACTTTTTTATCGTGAAGGGATCAAGGTAAGTTGGATATCATCAATACTAGAGTATCGAAGATAGGCGGTCCAAAAGAGAAAAGAGTTTGAGAATCTCATACTGTTCGATCGGTACTGAGCTCTGAATCATTCGGACAGGATATCTTCGAATCAGACAAGTGCATTAAACCGCTCTCTATTTCTTATTGTTTCTTGCTATTTATTACAGGAATCAATGCGCTATGAATACGCTCCTCGCTCTAATAACCTAGGAATGAGCGTTTTTGTGAACTTTCCAATAAGCCACAGTTGACTTTGAAGTGGTCCGTTAAGGCAAATTGCAGCGGGCCGTGGTTCTGAATGTGATATTCATTGTACGGTTCAGATATGTGCGGACGTAAAGATTTTACGATCGCGTGTATCATCGTGAAGAGATCGAGCATTTGTACGCTAAAGTGTTCAATCGCGTGTGCGTTTGTATGTTGCGTGTGCTAACGTGTATGTAACTTTGCGTGTATAAATTCCATTTTATAACCGTGTGCCTTTCGCATATTCGTGTGTGTTCTTGGATGATCGCGCGCGAACCGTAAATCTGATTCTTAATTTTCTATGTGCGGTTTAGATGCTAGAAGAAAGTAAGATCTTCCATATCACTGAAGTTCCCGGTCATGTCGCCATGGAACGTGTTGTCCAGTGGATATGAGAGCTTTCTTTTTTTAATTGGTTTAGTTGTAGACATGGACCTAGTCTACTGATACCGAAGATAGAAACTTACAGAAATGACCGATTCATGATCGTGCGAACGCGGGAGTTGTTAGGTTCACAGTTGAGATAGCGTTTGAAAAATTATAAGCCCTGAGACGTTCACCTGATCACCAAGATGTTATCATGTTTGAGAGATCACGCGTGTAAGTGCCGTGGATGGTCGCGAAGGGCTCAAGCATTTGTACGTTAACGGGTTTGTCACGTGATGCTTCCTCAGAACAAAATAAGAAAATAATGAAGTAATAATGGAATATTTGTTTAATGACATAAACTCTTTTCAATGGGATTCTAGGATAATAATAGTATACTTAGTTGCTAAATTAGACAATACCTTCTCACAAACTGAGATTCTGAGATGATTATGAGTTTCCGATAAAAATACACTGAAAAAAAAATCAGTTTGGACAAGGAAAAGTTTTTTTCAAATATTTTTTTTCCTGGAAAGTGCCCAACTTGAATTTTTGACGGTAGATGGGGGACATAATTACCTGTCTTGGAACAAAATTTTAGTAAATCGACTTTAAATTTTTAAAATCGATTTTTTTCAGTATAGGAGTGGATAAAGCATTTTTTTCAATATTTTTATTCAAAAATTTGACTTATTTTGTGAAGATCACTCTTACAACATTTGTTTTGTAGGATTTGTCATTTTTAGACTATAGCCATTTGAAAAAAAATGGTAAAAAGGTTTGACCATTTTCAAAAGACAGTCTAGATCATTTTTGGAAAAACAAAGTATGCAAAGTGGCTTTTTGTTATAAAATCTTCATCTACAGAAAGTTTCACTAAAATCTGAGAGGATGCTGCCAACTATGAATACGATTTAGCGCGAAATTCGTCTATTATAAATCGCATTTTATTGATTCATCTCTTTATTGCGCCTATGAAAATTCCCGAAATATGTATATTTTCGTGCTTTTTAAGAGAATCGCAGGACCATCAGCATGTCACCAAAAACTAAGGTACCCACTGTTGTACCATTCGGAGGATCCGTCTGCGAGCAAGTCACCGTTTATTCTGTGCGTTCGAGTAACCGAAAAGGATGATCACACAGAAAACGCACCCGGAATTTGTGCGATCAGATTCAGATGAAGTTCAGCGGACGCCTTTTGATGAACAACGAAACCTAAGTCAAGGCAGATTTTAGACAAATTCCCGGACAAACGCGGCATCTGGCGACAGCACAGGGCCTTGTTTTGAACAAATGTAAGTTTGTTTTCGCCAATAAATTTACCAGGGTTTAAATGATCTGGCAAGGAATTTGCAGCTCGGGACCCAAACTCGCCATCTTTTCAACACCAACAAAACATCCAGAAATGTATACTTACTTCCGAGAAGGGTCGTCGATAAGAATATCGATCTACCCAACTGCTTGCAATTACATCTAGTCGAAAATGATGGGCAATTATCAAGCGAAAGTTCAATAAAACATGAAAAATGATTCAAAGTACCGCATAGCTGGACGCTGAGGTTTACTAGTCCAGTGTGCGCCAGAACTACCGCGAGTTCATCCAAACACCGTCGAAGTAACTTTCGTTTCATTGAAATACACTTCTATTTAGAAGATGTAATAGTTGTGCTAGTGAACCATTCGCCTAATTTAGCCGCCAATTGTCACGAAATATTTTTCGGTTGATAAATCACACACAAATCCTAGGTTACTTTTGATTTTATTGACTATCCGAGCTCCGGTTCCAGAGTTACGGGTTAAAGTCAGTCGTGCAGTAAATTTCGACATTTTAATATGATTTCAAGATGAGGCATAACTTATTGAAATATCTTAGATTCGCAGGTCTAGATCACTAATGACAGACAAGCAATATTTTGGTCCAAGCTCAAACTGACGATCTAGAGCCCCTTACGGCATGGCGGTAAAAGTAGTTTTAGTACATCTGGTAGAATCGAAATATTAGTATTCCAAAGAAAATTTAACCGCAGACGTCTTCTTAGCAACCAATGGAATATGGGTATGACTTACACGATAAAATTGTTTTGTTGATGTGATGCAAAATACTCTTTAGAATTGTTTGGAAATGTGTACTAAAAATCTATTGAGTAGCACAAAAATATCCAACTGTTCCCAATACTGTTTTCTCAGTATTTCGTTCTTGAAATAGAAAATAATTTTGTCAATCAGTTACCCCATAGTGCGACGTAAAGATTTCATGATCACGTGGAAACGAGCATTTATATGTTCGCGCTTAATTGCTAGGACGTTCACCGAGATTCATGCTTCATATTTACGAGATCGCGGGCGTAAATGTGTGTGGATGATTGCGATTGCATTCGTGACCAGATTTATGTTATCACGAAAGGTACACGCGTTTCTTTGTTAGCGTGTTTGATCGCGTGGGCGTTTTGTATCTAATATGCTATAATTTCGCATGTTTGAATTCGTTTAAATAACGGTGTTGCCATTTGCATCTTCGCGAGGGTTGTCGTTCTGATGTTTGTTTTTGAGTGTACAGTTCAGATGAACGAAGAAGGTGAGCTCCCTCGTCTACCCGGGGGTCTCCAGCTCCGGGCGCCCTGAGACTTGTTGGCAAGTATATAAAAGTTCCGAATTTTAAAGTGGGATCTCCCGAACGAGTACGGTTCATGAACGTGCGAAAGCGAGCGTTTGTATGTTGGCTCTTGAGACCGTGGTTTTCAAAAACTACGTAAGTCCGGAACGAGGGCGTTAGTATGCGCTTGCGACCGGGTGTGGATTATCACGAAGGAATCGAGCGTATGTTATTGTGCGCGTTCTTTCAATCGCGCGCCCGCATTCCAGCGCATTTATACTCTCGCGCGTACTAAAGCCGTGTGTTCGTTTTCTTATTCCCGTTTGTTTTTGAGTGTCGCAATGAAAGAAGTAGCATAAGAAGAAACAACACATTAATTGGGCATTCATTCAGTAATGGTTAGATGGTCGTAGGACTCGTATACTACATTATATCAGAGAAAGACATTATATTACACCCTATTGAGAAAATGGATTTAAAACCGTCTATATACACGAAGGACACAAAGTTTAACTATAATTATTCAAGGACTTCGTCTCTTCACGGCGCTTGACCAAGTACAAACTTCAGGCACAAATCCCCGACTACATACGGGGAACGTGCCATTTAAGCCAATATATTCTGATTCCTGAAGTACAGACTTAGCAGGTAGTATGTATCTGTTTTAGCCGTATGGAAAATCACCTCCAGGTTTCGTGGTGCTCGACCGACAATATGTGAGGTGTGGTTTTTGGAAGTGAGCTTAGCATCTAATTCGAGTATAAAATCCTTTACAGAATATTATTGCAGAATTTTTTGCTGGATTTAGAACAATTCGATTATCATTACACCAAATGGTAAAAATATGGAATTGTTACTGCAACAAATGTGCATCCGTCAAAGTCATGATACGGTTTCAAATTTTGAAGTCATCCGCGAACGACAAGCGTGGTCAACTCAGTCTATGATTTACATCGTTGATGTAAAATACAAATATGAGTGGTCCACGATGGCTTCCTTGTGGGATATCAGACATTGCTGCAAATGTTTCAGAACCGTCGATGGCCATCTTCATAGGCTAATGCTCACGACCAACGAGATACGACTGCCACCAAGCAAGGAGCGATCCGTTCAATCTCAGTTTTGTTAACCCATTATATCCTAGCGCATGAAACTTCATACGCAGGACAATCCATCGTTTAACGCGTATATACTGTGGAATTTTGGCATCTAACTGCTTTATTATTGCACTAATGGGATCATTACACCGCATACTTCATTGTGAAGTAAGACAGCTGCCATTTTTTGTCATTTTATTTACATTTTGTAACCGTGTGTTGTTGAGGCAAATGGCGGCTGAAAAGTAAGCAAAATATTTGATTTAATTTTATTGTTAGGATTAGTGCAAATAATTCCATTATGTGACAAAACTTTGTCACAGGTGCAAAAGAAGTATTGTCTATCAAAAAATCCGAAGAAATATGCCAAACAACTTAAAATTTGTTGTTTTTATTTAAGAGCGCGAAATTTTTTGCATGAGATATTTTCAATCTCAAAACCATTTTAAGCGGTGATTTTGTCTTTCCCATAATCTTCGATACATTTTTTGATGGAATTGAGGATATCACTGCATTTGGCTCACTTTTTGAAACCCCTGGGTTATAATGGGTTAATTTGGCGATGACAATGTCGTGTTTGATTCTGTCAAAAGCGGCGAACAGATTCTACACGTAAATGAGTAGTTGTTTAAAATTTTAAAATAATAATCGATGTTGACGATGTGAGTAGTGCGCTGTTCCAGCTTGTCCTATTAATGAGTAGCATTATTTTTGAGTATCTAGATAGAAATGAGTTCTTACCACTCAAAAATGAGATGAAAATATTGTCAATCAATTGTTACCTACAGATAAATATTTTGAACTAGGCGTGTACTTTTATTTAATTTGACAGCTACTGCCAAATACGTCATAATATATTTTTCAGATTAGGGACCATTCATAAATTACGTAACACAAAAATTGCCCAAAATTGACTCCCCCCTCCCCCATGTAACAAATTGTCACAAATTTCTATATCCCCCCCTCCCCTATTACGTAACAATTTCCTTGAAAAATATTTTTTTCTTCTGTGAAAACATGTTACGTAACGATCTAGCTTACTCGCCCTCCCCCCTATGTCACAATATGTAACAACTTGTCGAACCCCCTCCCCCCCCTTAAAAGCGTTACGTAATTTATGAATGGCCCCTTATATTTAACAACTGAATTCGAAAATAAAGAAATATAGCTCTATCACCATCAAATTAACCTTTCCTCGCCCTATCTTCTGTTCATAAGTGTAGGGGAGCCCGGGGCTAGTTGGCGGTTGGGGTAAGTTGGCGGAAGCGCCTTTTCTCCGTTTCTATTAGACATTAAGCGTTGCCTCTCATTGTGTACCTTAAGAAATGTGAAACACATTATCCGATGTGTTTTTGTTGCAAAACATTTTGTTTTGTTGAAATTGTGGGCGGTATTGTGTTTTCGAGCATACCAAATAAATTTTCTAAATTTTAAATACTTTGCGGTATTTAGGATGATTTTCCATCTATTTCACGAATGATTATATTTTTCGATGGCGCATGAAAAGAGCTTTTAGTATACGTATAGATATTACATTTATCCACAAACAAAAGTTATTTTTTAAATAGTTTTTAATAAAATATGCGGTAGAGGTAAGTTGGCGGTGTTGCACGCGGGGCAAGTTGGCTGTACTATTTACAGTGCAAAAAAGTCATCAAAAAATTTTATTTCTGGAATTCACTCCAAAATAAGAAAATCTTTTTCTTGTGTATCTCGCCAATGTAGGAGTCATTTATTCCGACCAATTGCACGAAGGATTTCGAAAATTATTTTTGAATAGGGAGCGTCAAAGTCAAAATACCGGGGTATTGAAACTGAAATATAATAGCAAATGTTGGTTAATATACAGTTTTCTCAAAAAGACATTCAGCACGTTCCAAATCCTTGAAGTAATTGAATTTCCATTTGATTACTTAGTTTTTGGCATATCCTCACATACAGCCAACTTACCCCGGAACCGGGGTAAGTTGGCGGATTTTCCGCGTCACATATTTTTGTCTCTAAAAATGGAAACAATGCATCAAACACTTTTAAAAAAAATCAGAGATGTTGCCAACAGTTTGCTCTTTCATGCCGCGTGTTCTATTTTGCAAGACTTTTTGCATCAAAGTGGTAAAAATTGAAAACTGAAAACACCGCCAACTAGCCCCGGTCTCCCCTACTCCTCGTAGATCGTCATTTATTATTTAGAAGCTGGACGTACTTTTTTTCATCATTCTAGTTCGAAAATAATTAATTAATATAAATATAAAAATGCGTCTCCATTGCTATTTCTTTTTAATTTTGCCAGTCTATCCCAATTTTTCGCCAAATTGACCTTGGCTGAAATGAAAAGAAAAGCTTTCTAATCAGTACAGTATGATCGCTGGTATCGTCGTCGTTAAGGCATTAGAAATTGAGGATTAATGAAACATCATGAGATTTTTTTTTTCTAAACTATAACCGAACCAACAAGTGACTTATTTTTGGTGATTTTGTATTATAATACAACCATGCGAACAAAAACCGTATAATGCTACCATAACCAAAAATAACCGTATAATGCTACCATAACCAAATTTTGAACACATTAAACATAATTATAAAATTGCTACTTCAATATTCTCCAATTGCCGATTATTAGGGAAAACACATTTCATCCACAGCGTGATACAACCCTTTTGAAATCATCAGAATGTGATAATCCATTAAGCGATAAATATACCAAATTATAGACGTGTTTCCTATATATCTTGTTAAAATTTACACTTTCTTCTTCTTCTTGTTTATTTGACACTGGCTCAATGCGTTAGTATAACTGAGCCGTGAATCTTTTAAGTTTTCTACAATGTGTAAAAATTAAAATTAACTTTCAACTATCCATAGGGTCGCACAGTGTCGCTTATCCGGACAAAACCTAAAAAATTTATTTTGGATTTTTCATGATTTAACATTTTTTTCTGTTTCTTAACAGGTTGAACAGAGTCTTCTCAAAGTATTAAGTTCTGAGGACGAAAGTCCGATTTTTTACAGAACTTCAAAAGTGAAATAGATGATGAATTCTGCAAAAAACTGTTTCCAAACCTAAGTTATTCAAATTAATATATCTATTTAGTTAAGAGTCCGATTATGGTCGAACTGGTTTCATTTGAAAGTCTATTCGTTGGACTTATAGTTACTATTTGATTTAGTCGATGGAAGCCTTTCTTCTCGTTCAGACATGAAGAACAAATAATAAATCGTGCAATAAATAAGTTATAATGTTCAAAAAAGCTGTACTTTTTTTTGAAACAGTTCGGAAAGATCGCTTGTTGTTCATGATACTTGAAAATTAGTGTACTTTCCGAAAATGAATATCTTGTTTTGCCCCTGTTTGCCCCGAGATATGAAAAGAGGTGATTTTTCATGATATGTCTGAAGGAAACGTCTGGTAGCCTTTGATTACCCAGGGTTCGTAATATAATTTATAGATGTGTCTTATCATTATCAACAATTGAAAAAAATGTGCATTCTGCTAAAAAAAATTCACTACACCTAATTTTTTGAAAATGAACTTTCGGATGTAGTGCACTTTATATTCGTAAATATTGAATTTTGGAACCACCCTAGGTGCCAACATTTTGAGGCAATAAAAAAGCGAAAAATTAACATCAAATATGAATACAGCGTCACAAAATTACCTTAATGTGAAGTTTTCATCTAATTCGGGCCACTTTTAAGGTTTTGTCCGACTTTTGTATGGAAGGTGATCACTGTGAGTCGTGTTGACGCAGCCTGCTGCTGCGTTTTGAGATCCTCTTCCTTGGTGGCAAAAAATGAGGTTTGTTGTCTGCCGCACATTAAGGGTCATTCGGTCCGTCTTCTCTCGCGTTTTCGTTCATGTCCATGTCGTCATCGGTACTGCATTCATGATGTTCATGGTCCGATGTTCTAGTTTGTTTCTTGTACTACCGGGTCGCTGTTGTAAATCCTTCTTCATCGGTGTTTGATTCTTTATTGGTGGTGTTGGATGTTGGTTTGGAGACATTTGGTGTAATTGTTGTTACTTCGATGTTGGTAATGGCAGTTGGTTTAGTGGTACTGGGCCCGATCATTGTTGAGCGGGTGTTTGTTACAGCCCGGTCCGCAGTCGTTGGTTTACCAACCGGTTGCGGTTTAGCATACGACGACTGTATACCGGCTTTGGTCGTCGCAGGGGGAATTTCCTTAGCAGCCTCTGCGCAAGGTTTTCCGTGGTGTAGCGGCTGATCGCAATATTGGCACGTAGGAATCTGCCCTGGGTACGTGACTAGTGTTCGTTGAGAATGTACAATACCTTTAGGGCATCTGCCTGAGATAGACAAGTAGTAGGGAATAGGTTTTGTCGGCCGCATTCTCACTACACGAACGCCGTTGCCAAGTCCTGGGAAGAAATTTCTCCAAGTATCTTCTTTAACACTATCCACTTCTCCGCATTTTGACATGAGTTTTTTGATAGCGGCGGGACTAGTACGTGGTGCCAGGTCATGTAGCTTTATTTCAATACTGTCATTATCAATATACGTTGGGATGTTGTATAAAGTGTCATTACATTCGACGGCGTGTTTCAAGTTGTTCTGCGAAGCAAATGATTCTGCTTGGCTAATGTTTTTGAACGTAATCAATACTGCATGACGTAAATGATGGAATTGCACGCCGCTAATTTCTGCTATGTTGAGCTTCATGTTCACCTTCAACAATTGCTCCACTTCACGAATCGATGGTCTTACCGGACATTTCGAGAAGTCAACAGCAACACAGTTTATCCACAACGGGACATACTCTTCCTTTGCATGATCACTCATTGTTTGTTCACGTTTCACACACTACACCCAAAACTCGGCCGTAATACCTTTACGGTAATAAGAAAAAAAATGCTCTAATAGCAAGACGTTTCATGCTAAAATGGTCCCAACAAAAAATTCCCCAAATGGCAATACCAACACATTCAAATCTCTTCTGCATCGCACTCATGTTTCATCAATTCTTATTCAATAAATATTAACGCGTCGAATTGTCTGGAAGTGTGTAGCACTTCGCTTGTCATTGTATTGCGCATCGAGCAAAGCGAACATAATGATGATAGAGACGAGTTTCGTTTTTTTCTACGCGACACATTCCGTATTTGAAGATCGGCTCACACTCGGCTAGCTTCAAAGCACAGTCAGAAAAAACGACTCGGAATAGTGGTGGGGTACTTCGGCCGGTGTTAAATTGAAATTTCTTTTCTATCACGGACGTTAACAGCAAGGTAGCGACTGCACAAAACATGAATAGTCCTTCCCGTCATGTATGGGAAGCAAGACCTATGGTTTGGATCCACGTATCCGAACCGAGGGTCCAGATCCAGACACTTGTCTGGATCTAAGCACCAGGTCTGGGCCTGGTTCAGGTCCGGACTTGGTAAGGGGAAAAGGGGATGGGCCAGATCCGGGTACTAGTCCGGATCCGGGTACTGGTCCGGTTCCGGATACTGGTTCAGATCCGGGCACTGGTTCGGATCTGGGCACTGGTTTGGATCCGGAAAGTCCGGATTTGGGGACTGATCCGGATCTGGCAGCTAGGCCGGATCCGGAAACCGCCTAAACTTTTTATTCCACTATCCGACCTACCCAGTAAAAAATCCGTAATTCTGGCTGGTTTCTGCCAATATTGGGGCAGATTCCAGCCTGAATTTGGTCAGAGATCCGCCAGGATTCCGGTTGGTTTAGCTCGGTACTAGAGATGGTCGGGTTTCAATTTTTTCGAACCCGAACCCGACCCGAACCCGAGAGCATGAAAATTTAAAAACCCGAACCCGACCCGAGCCCGAAATTATGAAATTTGAAAAACCCGAACCCGACCCGAGCCCGAACATTTTTAAACTTAAAAACCCGACCCGACCCGTACCCGAGAATGAAAATTTTGTAAAACCCGAACCCGACCCGACCCGAGAATTTTAAAATCTGAATACCCGAACCCGACCCGAACCCGAAAATTTAAAATTTGAGAAGCCCGATCCGAATCCAACTTGCTAATACGGAGAATCAACCAAAGATCTCGAAGATGACCCTAGGCTCATCTAAGAATAGTAAAATCACTCGAATCTGAAGTAGCACCATACACATTGAGTTATATCTACATATGGCAAAACAAATCACTGCCGAGTAGAATCCGCATTTATATTTACTATTATTGAACGTCGAATTTGTAATGTTCTGAGAAACTTATAAATCGTCGATATCTTAACCGGAAATTAAGTTAAATCCGCGGCTAACTCATGGGGAAACAGAAAGCTTAATGGTCACAGTTTCCTACACAGCTCGTCGTACTTAACTAAAATTTCTAATTTTTTACCAGAAACCATTCCTGCAAGGCAGTTTCATATAATTTGTTACATGTATTAAATTAAGCTATGGCCAATTGGCAATTCGAATTCGACAGTTTACATCAACCTTGTCAATCAAGATTTTCTGACGTGTTCTTTATGTTCCATCATAAGCGTTAGCATGATCTATGATTGGGTATCTAAGTTATTTTATGCTTCAGAGACAAAAAATTTTTGCAATCAATTCCGTTCGTGGAAATTCATGTATTTTCATGATGGAATCCGACTCATGCAACATCTCAGCCCGGGAACAATCTGACTGAAAGTGCTTGTTTCATATATGTACCACTGATTTGATAGTGAAACCTGGCGGAAGTGAAGCTAGGTTTAGGTCTGGTGGAACAAAGACAGTCTATAGAAAATAAATTTGGCCTAAATTATCTGCTTTTAAAAAAATAATGCGCCCTTTTCAAATTTGAGCCGCCATAATGACACCAAAGTACCACCAAATATGTGAGTTCAAATCCGTTACAGTTTATTTTAATTGCAAGCAATCTTTATCATACACCAAGTTGATTATTAAACTTCCGTTAAAGCAGGCACAACCTATTTGTTTCATTTGACCAACTTAACAGTGCTCGCTTAAAGTTTGTTTGGGGTATAAATGTACCCCAAAAACTGTTTACGTTAGTGTTTTGTCATGTGTACATAATTAAAAAAATTTTATATCTTTTTTTAAAAGCAAAATATCGATACATAGTAAGCGCGAAACATGTGTAAAATTGTATTAGTTCCAACTCTGCCGAATAAGAGTATCTGTTATTTGATATAACAAAGCACTATAGCAAAGTAACTAGAAAATGCTTTTGGATCGGTATCGTAATTTTTGCTTTTGCGGATGAAAGAGTCAAAACACATTCGTGGATAGGGGTGGCGTAGCGTAGTTGGTAAATCGATTGCCTTGTACGCTGCGCACCTGGGTTCGAGTGCCGACCCCGCACGTAGGGTTAGAAATTTTGCATAAGAAATTTTTCTAACCCGAAGAGGCGAATAGAACCTCTATAATTGAAATAAAAATAAAAAAAACATTCGTGAATATGATTTGTATATAGTATGCAAGACGCATCATTCGATTCGTTATCTTCTGCAGCCCAGGCTCTGGAACATACTTATTTTATATACACACGTACAATGCACCGACTCTACCTGTTCCTTCGACGCCTTCCTGTTTGATCTCCGTTACTGCATATTGCTGTATTTTTGGCGTTTGTATTGGCGTTTGGTTTCCAAAAAAGCATCGGAATAAATATACTCTTTGACCGGTTTTTGAAAAAAAATGTTTGGAATTAAAATTTAATAAGCTTGACAACGACGTATAAATGGTCAAAATCGATTTGAAACTACCGGAGTTATAGCAATATGAAGGAAAAAGGGAATTTTGGCGTATTTTGAAGCCTTGTTCTATACAAAATGAAGTATTACATAATTAAATAGTCACGAATATTTTTAAACAGGTTACTTTACGAATGATTTTAGAATTAAACTATCCAATTTACTTATAAATTTAATAAAAATTCGACATATTAGAGCGATTTTAGTTCTGGAGTACGAATGTACCCCACAAAACCATTTACGTAGAGAAAAAGTCGCCGCGGCCTAAGTATCGGTTATAAAGTACCTGTCGAAATTTGTATTCTATTATAGAAACTTGAACCGATATTTTCCGATAAATTCCTGTTGACTTGGTTTATTACTAATAATCATGGAAAATAAATCGCAGAGATTTTAGATGTGAAACATGTATTATTGAATGCTATCTCATGAATGTTCGTTTAAAAAATTAAATAATTCAGGCAGCTTGCGAATCTGAAGAGACGGAATTTTATGCAAGAATGAAAAAATACAATATTTGAGCACCAGAAAATACGACGAATTCTAGCGATTCAGAGGTGCTAACATTTGGTACGGTTATATGTGTCATCCATTCGTATCACGAAGTATAATTCACTACTACAAAAAAGACTGCGTTTGTATATAGACGCAAACAGTGTCGTGAAATGGTTGGGTTGTTTTGTTCAAAACCCGAACCCGACCCGACCCCGATAATTTGTAATTAGAAAAACCCGAACCCGACCCGAGCCGGAAAGTTCAAAATTTCAAAAACCCGGACCAGACCCGAACCCGAGAATTTCAAATTTGAAAACCCGGAACCCGACCCGAACCCGAGAAGCTTATATTTACAAAACCCGAACCCGACCCGAAACCCGTGGGGTTCGGGTCGGGTCCGGGTTTCGGGTCCAAAAACCCGAACCCGACCATCTCTACTCGGTACTAACACTATCATAGCAATCGACCGAATTATCCTACATCCGAACAGAGCCGAGGTTGACACATACTGAAAAAGTGTTTGATTGTGTGATGCGCATACATGAACAGCAACCGAAATTCGTTATTCCACCGTTTACTACCTTTGCGGCAATATGAGTTTAATACCGCAATGCGCAATTGCCTGGTCTGTTACCGAAAAGACAATAGAATCTTACCCAAAAGTAATAGAAACATGCCCGTCGGATTTTGGGTGTAGGTAGAAGGAATCAATTTTTGCTTTTGCAAATAAACAAAGCGGCAGCGCACGGGTAAATTTGACCACTTGGCCTGTTATAGCAGCGGAGCGATTTATAGCTTTTGAACTGAGCAAGATGAGAAACCGAACTGGACAATTACATTAACTGTATCAGCACAAACGTCTAGTTTTGAGATCTGATATAAGAAATATGGCAATAATACAATTTGCTAGTGTGCATGCACGAGGCATTTTACATGAATTTTTCATATCATTTTGTTGGGATGTGACGGAACTAAGACAATCGTATAACGAATATATCAGAAGGAAACATGGAAATAGATTGACAATTGTAGCAATTTACCCGTCACTGTTTTCAAAAACCGATTTCCTCTAGAAATAATATTGACACCAGTTTTCTATTAAATCAATTGAAAAAAATCACTGCTTATTGAAAACCTATTTATGAGATTGTTGTATACTTTTACTTAAAAAAATATAATTAAAAGCATTATTAATCGAAACTCGAGGTGGTCAAACCCCCTAAGCACCCAGGAAATGAATGCATTTCCCTCTCGTTTGCCAAAAGCCATCGGGTTCAGCTCATAAATATCGATGCGTTTATCGGCCAATTCATAAAAACCACCGCTGCTGTTTGCTGCTGCTACCTCTAAAGCCGATTATTATTATTATTTAAGTGCCTATTTTACGACCGTTGTTAGCAGCAGCTAAACAGCTATTTAAAAGCACACCTTTCAGGTCATTTCTTTGACCATCGCAGGATGCACCACTAGCATCAGCAAACGGACAAAGGCTTCCTTTCAAAGTTTTTTTCAACACAAACCACTTCGCTCTGGCGTGAACGTGTTTAGTGAGTCCGGCTGGGATTTTTTTTTGTTGGCTTTATTTCACTGGGTCACCAAGAGTACGCACCCTGTCCCCGCGCAAACCAGCATCGAATGCTCATTTCATGCGCACCTCGAGACTCTTGACCGTTGAGTGCGATTTTGACACCGCGACTCGGCAAAATCAACAAATACACCTTTTGCACTGTTGAATTCAAATAAATAATGAAATAACACAGAGGTTAACATTTCAGGTGTCGAGAGCATCGTTTAGGCCGAGATTGTTTTTATTAATTAGCGTTTTTGAAGCGTGAGATAGAAAGGAGTGTCTTTGTTTTGTTTTAGCTATTCAAGGATATTGTGTTGGATCCGATCGGTTCGCAAATTGTAAAAGTTTTGTTCGATGCACAAATCAGGCCACAGGCACTGCCCAAAATCAGATCTCTCGAGCCTTCCAAGAAAACTCCAGACTCAAGACAAACGAAACGAGGCATGACAAGACCGCGAGATTCTTGATCTCGTTACGTGACGTGCCAATCTCGCGCTGAAGTGCGCTGCTGCAGCTGCCGCACTTGCCCTCTCCCCCGCCGCGGTACTTGAGTGTCCAGCTATGAAGAGATGCAATTAACCCGCAAGAGTAAATACATACCTCCTGCGTCGCCCCCGTCCGTCTCGTCGGTGGTCAAATGCGCCGCGGACCACAGAAACAATCTCAACAATTGATGGGGGTCGTTAACATACATTTATGTGCTGCCATCCGCAGGTTCGCCGGCCGGCTGCGTTGTTGATCACGCCCGAAAAAGATCAACGACATCTCTTCAGCCAAATCGCAACAACAACAACAGCAGCAGCAGCAACAGTTGAAAGCGCACACAGCAGAATGAAAGGTGACAATCGCTCAGCCCATCAAGTTAACCGAAATTGCACCGGGAATGTGGTCGCTTCAGATCGCTCGTTTCAGATTGGCTGATGAACCTACGCCCTGCCGCTGTTGGGCCGGTAACCTCTTCCTGGCCGGTTCAACATTCCAAGAATTTGTGCGACCTACAAGCAAAACAATTCTTTTCATGAACTTGTACCGTGTATGATGTCGTCGTCGTCGTCGATGTTGTTTACTCGTCCGTTCATTCCACTCCACGAGTTTTCTGTGGAATTTAAAATGTTTTTTTTCTCTTTCTGTAGGTATATGCAATTTGCGCTCCTTTTTCGTGATTTGCGATTCGTGATCTGATCGTTTGCACGATATTACGTAATTATTCAATGTCAATGACACTTTTATAGGAACTTTTGCTTTCTGTTTTGTTTCTGGTACCGACAGTAGCTATATGTACCAAGTTCGTGGTTTTGTTGCAGCCGGCTCTGCTGGTTCGAATTAGAATAGACCTTTCTCGTCAAAAAATTTTATACGCTAGAATGCTTCCTTTTTTATCCCCGATGCGTTACTGCATATTGCCGCGATGATTTGGTACCTCTAACTATTGAAAAAATCAAAAATTGTGCGAGCTGCTCATTTAACCCCATATTCTGAATACCTATCTTGCCTTGTTTCCCCGTATTTTTACACCATTTGGATGAATTTCCTGTGGGGAATACTAAAACGATGCCAGATCTGCATATATATTACTAAATCTGCGGATTTTGCAGTTTCGCTGCAGATTTTTGCAGATTACGAATATTTAGCAGAACAAAGCCTAAGTCAGCTAATTTTACCCAGCCTTCAACGTTTCTGATCATTGAAAATATCAAGACACTACATTTCTATGTCAAATTTATTGAAGATTTTTGCGGAAATCTGCAGACTTTTATACTTTTACTGCAAGCTATTGTTTAAATGAGAGGCTGAGAGCAAGAGTGGGTTAAAAATTCGCTGCGAGCAAAAGCGGTATACGTTTTATTTAGAGCAAAACCGGTTTAAGTACCAGTCAGAGCAGAAATGGGATAAAAAAACCTTAGCGCAAAAGTGGGTTAAAAAGATATACCACTTTTGCCCTGAGAGGATATATATTCCATTTTTATTCTAAGAATGTTTTCAAAAATGATTTATCACCAATCAGGGAAAACCATCATCAATATGGGTATCATTTGAAAGGAGGTGGTTAGTAGATATGGGAAATCGATAATTACGCCATTTTGAATTCCAAGATGGCGACTTCCGTTACCACAAAATAGTGAGAACCACCATCAATATGGGTGTCATTTGAAAGGAGATGGTGAGCAGACACCGAAAATTGACCATCACCGCCATTTTGAAATCCAAGATGGCGACTTCCGGTTACCACAAAATAGTGAGAACCACCATCAATATGGGTGTCATTTGAAAGGGGATGGTGAGCAGACACCGAAAATTGACCACCACCGCCATTTTGAAATCCAAGATGGCGACTTCCGGTTACCACAAAATAGTGAGAACCACCATCAATATGGGTGTCATTTGAAAGGAGATGGTGAGCAGACACCGAAAATTGACCATCACCGCCATTTTGAAATCCAAGATGGCGACTTCCGGTTACCACAAAATAGCGAGAAGCACCATCAATATGGGTGTCATTTGAAAGGAGATAGTGAGCAGACACCGAAAATTGACCATTACCGCCATTTTGAAATCCAAGATGGCGACTTCCGGTCACCACAAAATAATGAGAACCACCATCAATATGGGTGCAATTTGAAAGGGGATGGTGAGCAGACACCGAAAATTGACCTTCACCGCCATTTTGAAATCCAAGATGGCGACTTCCGGTTACCACAAAATAGTGAGAACCACCATCAATATGGGTGTCATTTGAAAGGGAATGGTGAGCAGACATCGAAAATTGACTTTCACCGCCATTTTGAAATCCAAGATGGAGACTTCCGGTTACCACAAAATAGTGAGAACCACCATCAATATGGGTGTCATTTGAAAGGGAATGGTGAGCAGACATAGAAAATTGACCACCACCGCCATTTTGAAATCCAAGATGGCGACTTCCGGTTACCACAAAATAGTGAGAACCACCATCAATATGGGTGTCATTTGAAAGAGGATGATCAGCACACACCGAAAATTGACCATTACCGCCATTTTGAATTCCAAGATGGCGACTTCCGGTTACCACAAAATAGTGAGAACCACCATCAATATGGGTGTCATTTGAAAGGGAATGGTGAGCAGACATCGAAAATTGACCATTACCGCCATTCTGAATTCCAAGATGGCGACTTCCGGTTACCACAAAATAGTGAGAACCACCATCAATATGGGTGTCATTTGAAAGGGAATGATGAGCAGACACCGAAAATTGACCACCACCGCCATTTTGAAATCCAAGATGGCGACTTCCGGTTACCACAAAATAGTGAGAACCACCATCAATATGAGTGTCATTTGAAAGAGGATGATCAGCAGACACCGAAAATTGATCATTACCGCCATTTTGAAATCCAAGATGGCGACTTCCGGTTACCATAATATAGTGAGAACCACCATCAATATGGGTGTCATTTTATAGGGGATGGTCAGCAAACACTAAAAATTCACCATCACCGCCATTTTAAAATCCAAGATGGCGACTTCCGGTTATCATAAAATAGTGAGAACCACCATCAATATGGGTGTCATTTGAAAGGAGGTGGTTAGCAGACACCGAATATTGATCATTACCGCCATTTTGAAATCCAAGATGGCGACTTCCGGTTACCACAATATAGTGAGAACCACCATCAATATGGGTGTCATTTGAAAAGGGGTGTCAGTAGATATCGGAAATTGATTATTACGTAATTTTGAAATCCAAGATGGCGACTTTCAGTTACCACAAAATAGTGAGAACCACCATTAATATGGGTGTCATTTAAAAAGGGTCAGTAGACATCGGAAATCGATTGTTACGCCATTTTGAAATCCAAGATAGCGGCTTCCGGTAACCACAAAGTAGAGAGAACCATCATCAATATGGGTATAATTTGAAAGCGGGTGTCAGTAAATATCGGGAATTGATTATTACGTCATTTTGAAATCCAAGATGGCGATTTCCGGTTACCACAAAATAGTGAGAACCACCATCAATATGGGTGGGGTGGTCAGTAGACATCGGAAATCGACAATTAGGCTATTTTGAAATCCAATATGGTCACTTCCGGTTACCAGAAAATAGTGAGAACCATCATAAACATGGGTAACGTTTGAAAGGGGGTGTTCAGTAGTAGCCGTTTTAGATCCGATTTTCTTTCACTGCAAACATTACATTGCAACAACACGGTTTTATGCCTAAATGATCGACAACGACCAACCTGCTCTCGTTTACAACATATGTACTCGATGGATTTACTGACGGATTGCGAACCGATGCTGTTCACATGGATCGGTTCGGCCTTCGACAAAATCAACCATGATGTCGCAATAGCGAAGCTGGACAAACTCGGTATTCATGGACAACTTCTGCGTTGGTTCCTCGATGGAAGGCAATTCCAAATCAGCATTAAGGACTGCCTATCTGCACCATTCTTCACTACATCCGGCATCTCAATAGGTAGCCATCTCGGTCCATTAATTTTCCTCCTCTACTTTAATGACATCAATATTAAATTACAAGGACCCCGCCTTTCTTTCGCGCATGATATGAAAATTTTTCGACAAATACGGGATAAAACCGATTCCGAGTTTTTTCAGAGTGAACTGGAGAGCTTTAGTACGTGATGTGACCTAAACAGAATGGTTTTACATCCGAGTAAATGCTCAATCGTTACGTTCACTCGGAAACGCTATCCGATTCAGTTTAACTACCATTTATTCGACTCGAGCATTCCAAGACACTCTCACGTCAAGGGTGGTGGAGTCATCATGGATGCAGCACCACACACTTCATGCTTCGTGGATGAGGCATGAAGACAATAAAGATAAAACAACCCAATGTAAGAGCATGGGAGGTATGAGCCTAGAAGCGCAAGAGCATGGGAGATATGAGCCTAGAAGCGACCGGGCCCACTATATGCTGGATACTGTCAACGTCTGTACATCAACATACGGATGCCACCCCCTGGATAAGAATGATCGACCCGCGCGAAATTAAAATTTTGTGATTTGTTTCTCGCATCAATAAAAATATTATATATGCACTTCCATATTAATTTTAGTGGTTTTAAAATAGGTTATATGAGGAAAAAAGCGAAAAAATGCTAATTTTCAATAAAATTGCTTTTGGTTCACTTCAATCCATTTTTGGGTTTATTAATATTCCTTGGATCTTCAAATTTTAAAGGTGTATGAAATGACACCAATACTGATGGTGGTTCTCACTATTTTGTGGTAACCGGAAGTCGCCATCTTGGAATTCAAAATGGCGGTGAAGGTCAATTTTCGATGTCTGCTCACCATCCTCTTTCAAATGACACCCATATTGATGGTGGTTCTCATTATTTTTTGGTAACCGGAAGTCGCCATCTTGGATTTCAAAATGGCGGTGAAGGTGAATTTTCGGTTTCTGCTGATCATCTTCTTTCAAATGACACCCATATTGATGGTGGTTCTCACTATTTTTTGGTAACCGGAAGTCGCCATCTTGGATTTCAAAATGGCGGTGAAGGTGAATTTTCGGTTTCTGCTGATCATCCTCTTTCAAATGACACCCATATTGATGGTGGTTCTCACTATTTTGTGGTAACCGGAAGTCGCCATCTTGGATTTCAAAATGGCGGTGAAGGTCAATTTTCGCTGTCTGCTCACCATCCTCTTTCAAATGACACCCATATTGATGGTGGTTCTCACTATTTTGTGGTAACCGGAAGTCGCCATCTTGGATTTCAAAATGGCGGTGGTGGTCAATTTTCGATGTCTGCTCACCATTCCCTTTCAAATGACACCCATATTGATGGTGGTTCTCACTATTTTGTGGTAACCGGAAGTCGCCATCTTGGATTTCAAAATGGCGGTGAAAGTCAATTTTCGATGTCTGCTCACCATTCCCTTTCAAATGACACCCATATTGATGGTGGTTCTCACTATTTTGTGGTAACCGGAAGTCGCCATCTTGGATTTCAAAATGGCGGTGAAAGTCAATTTTCGATGTCTGCTCACCATTCCCTTTCAAATGACACCCATATTGATGGTGGTTCTCACTATTTTGTGGTAACCGGAAGTCGCCATCTTGGAATTCAAAATGGCGGTAATGGTCAATTTTCGGTGTGTGCTGATCATCCTCTTTCAAATGACACCCATATTGATGGTGGTTCTCACTATTTTGTGGTAACCGGAAGTCGCCATCTTGGATTTCAAAATGGCGGTGGTGGTCAATTTTCGATGTCTGCTCACCATCCCCTTTCAAATGACACCCATATTGATGGTGGTTCTCACTATTTTGTGGTAACCGGAAGTCGCCATCTTGGATTTCAAAATGGCGGTGGTGGTCAATTTTCGGTGTCTGCTCACCATCCTCTTTCAAATGACACCCATATTGATGGTGGTTCTCACTATTTTGTGGTAACGGAAGTCGCCATCTTGGATTTCAAAATGGCGGAAATGGTCAATTTTCGGTGTTTGCTGATCATCCTCTTTCAAATGACACCCATATTGATGGTGGTTCTCCCTATTTTATGGTAACAGGAAGTCGCCATCTTGGATTTCAAAATGGCGGTGAAGGTCAATTTTCGATGTCTGCTCACCATCCCCTTTCAAATGACACCCATATTGATGGTGGTTCTCACTACTTTGTGGGAACCGGAAGTCGCCATCTTGGATTTCAAAATGGCGGCAATCGTCAATTTCCGATGCCTATTGACCTATACGGATCCCATATTACACGATTTCTAAGGCATCGAAAAATTTAAAAAAAATTTCATTTCCCACAAGTCCGAATAAGAAAATTCTGATTCTTTTCTTAGCGCAAAAATGGGTTAATAATCTATACCAGTCTTGCCCTGAAAATTTTGTCGAACCATTTTTGCGCGAATTAATATTTGATCCACTTTTGCCTGAGGTGTCATGACTATACCATTTCTGATCTAACAGAATATTTTAACCCACTTTTGCTCTGAACAAAATTTTAACCCACTCTTACTCTCAGCCTCTCAAATAGACCTGGCATCACTGATGCTAAAATAATTCATTCATATACCTGTCAAAAACATAGAACACTGCACGAAAGTGTATAACCTAACTATTCTGACAGTTCAGAGAGTTTGTTTACATGGACTTGCAAAACTTTTGATTCCACACTTTCGATGCTCTTTGAAGAAAATCAACTCAAGAAGGATAAGGATTGGTACATTGGGAACCTGGTTCATACACTGACCAATCGACGCTGGATGGAAACTCCGTTGGCATATGCTGAATCACAAGATCAAGCTTTGGTTTATAAAACGATTGATTTCTGGATGAAGGATAAGGATTTGTACACAGTTGTTTGTTCGATCATGGGATAAGTCCCAACAATATGACCCGATTGATAACTCATTTTTAGATGAAGTTTACCTGAACTTTATAGGTAACAATTTCAACAATTTTTTATTCGTGTTCAAGTTACATTAAAGCAAAAGTTTCACCGATTATCGCATTGTCGTTGATGTAGCGGGCAAGTGCAAAACAGTGCTCAGTACTGACGATAAGGAGTTTGAAGGATTGATAAGAATGGAGAGGATTGTACATTCCGGAAGAATTTTGGGAAGGTGAAATTATTTGTTATATTCCATCCCGAGTTGACATCATTTTGGCACCGCAATAAAGCTATCTGCAATTGTTGTCTTGTTCAAATTGGCAGGGAATAATTAGACAGCGAATGATAAACTGCATAGTCAAAACGTTTGATGCTTAGCTAGAGTAGATTTTTATTCACTTTTTCGGAAGGATAAGTCATTAGTATGTTGTGGATATACATGTCGCCGGTGCCGTGTGTTATGGTGGTGCCGCTCGGAAACTGTTAGTCATCAGACCCTCCTTGTCGTACTGGTCATAGATGCGATGATTTCCGCATCGGTGGTGGTTCTGGTCACGACCAGAACTTTGTAATAGTCTTCCATTGAGAACTGAGGGGTGGGTGTAGCGTAGTTGGTAAATCGATTGCCTTGTACGCAGCGCACCTGGGTTCGAGTCCCGACCCCGCACATAGGGTTAGAAATTTTTCATAAGAGATTTTTCTAATCCGAAAGAGGCGAATGACCTTAAGGTTAAAACCTCTATAATCGAAAAAAAAATGAGAACTGATATTTGTAATAACTTAGCACACTCTACTTAGTGCCAGGATACGTGAAACCGCGGCTAGCTTTCGAAAGTTAATTCCTAGCTTCAATTTCGGTTGACTAAATAATGCAATGAAAATTATACTTCCTGGGATTTAATCTAACGAGAGCAGCTGTTAGTTTTTGGGTAATTTTGCTATCTTATTCTGCGGGATAAATCTGTCTAGATCCGCTACGTTATACCATGGTCACGTTAAAAATACCCTGCTATTTAATCTTGTAGCATTGCTTGTAGCTCTCGGGAAGTCTTCTTCTCGACGTCGCACTTATTATTGTGATCCAACTTGGTGCGAACGGTGTGGTTTCGTCGGAATTGCTCACTCGACAAGCTGTAGGTGCAAGGACTCTGCTACTAATGCCTGAGCGACTCGTTGAAACCTTCGCACAGGGTCAAATCGGCCTGTTCTTGTGCACAGGACCGGAACTGCGTGATCTTCCACGAGCATCGTCCTGCCGGAGCGTATTGCTGAACCAAAGCAGTCTGTGCTTCTGTGGCTGCCTCCTTCGAATCGGAACCGCTGAATATTCTGGTTAGGGGAATGTCCGACGGCAAACCGATTGCAGCAACACCACCTGGCGTACCTGATATTTTTGACTTTAATCCAAGTCCCTGGCTGGTGGCTGCGCCATTGACGTAGCAACAGCCGAGCGCGTCGCAGGCTAGACCATCGGTTGACTCGGTTCCGGACGGGATGAAACAGCTGCAACTGGAGCGGACCTAGAATGGGTTGTAATGGTCATCAATTACCAAAGATGGTCAAAATGTGTTGTGACTAACGTTGTGATTTAGCAAAAAAGCAAACCAAATGAAATTGATTGCAACAATTAAACTAAATTCTACCCAAAAATTTGAAGAGGGTCTAACTGCCAAACGTAAACATTGAGAAAAAGTTTTGGTCAAATTCATTATATTTAAAAATTTGATAGTTTTATTTCGTATGATTGCGCATATTGTTTCTACTTGGACACCAAACGCAAGCAAATTCTTTTAAGGCCTGATATTACACCAAAAGGTAGAAAAAATAAGTTAAATCCTGAAACGTGACTTGCGTATAGATGTTTTCTTTTTCTTTTTTCTGTTCATTCTATAGTTCGTCTCACATAGCCTCTCTTTCTGCTTCATATAGTTTAAATAGACTGGCTGCATTTGACGTTCGATTTTTTGCTATTTGCATGTCTCGTCTCAGGTTAAATCTAATTTGATGACCAGACTTTAATAGGGATTTTTCACGAAACCGCATTTTTCAAATTGGCAGACGCGATAACTCAAAAACTTATCAGCTGATTGACTTCATATTTTAATGAGAGTGCATATGTGTAGCCAGTCGATGAGCCACGGAAAACTGAATTAAAAAAATTCTCCACATTATTTTGAAGAAAAGTAAGCGAATTTAACATTAAAATATAAGCTTTTTCAGTTTTTTTGATGCCATTTTTCAAAATTAAAACTTTTTTCTATTTTCTTTTTTGGTTCATCGAAGAACTACAAGTCTAAGCTTTATAAATCATACTAAATTTTCTGTTTCGGACAATTTTATCAAGAGTTATCATGGACATCTGCTCTTGGAACAAGATCTCCCATGAACATTGACAGGTTTTTAACTATGTACAAAATTTCGTGCATGCGTTCAACCTTAAACATGCTTCGTCTCGAAGTACAGGTTCGCCTCGAACCCAAGCGAACGGTGTAAAAACTCTAGTGCAAGCATCCGTGTACGTACACCGGGTGTGTACACGAAAACCATTCGCACAAGGCAAAAAGAATCCACGCTAGTTTTGATAAGAGTGAGAATGATAAATGGTGAGGCTGTACAGGCAAACATGTGCATATGTTTTTGTATCAAATACCCTGTTCGGGTAGCACAGGAGCACAGAACTAGGGGCAAACGACGTTAGGAATGTATAACAAATTCGCATCAAATTAGAAAAAATACTTTTAATTTCCATTTTTGCATCAACTATCAACTTGCATTTTGGAGCAAGCCTTTTTCAAATGTTTGGCTAGAAATGGCTCACTTCAACGAATCATGTACAACAAAAGTCGAAATGCCAAATTTAACGGAACATTGTATGATGATGACAAATTACAACTGAGCGAGCTAGTTTACAAGGTGTTAATATTTAGCATCGAACCGAACCAAGTTTCTCATACTATGATCGAATCAACAAAACATTTCAATACCATGTAAACAAACTCTCTGAACTGTCAAATAGGTGAGGTTAAACATTTTCATGCAATGCTCTACAGCGAGAGGTTCACTTTATTTTGTTTGCATTGCCAATGAATTTTGTACCGCAACTCACCACTTCATTTGCCGCGTTGCCAAGAACTCAAGAAATAATATACATACCAGTGCTGCCCAAACACACTTTTTGAGTCTCACCATTCTTGCAAAGGTGAAAAAAATATTCAACATTCTTGCATTTTTCAAACTTTAAAAAATCGTTAAAAAATCACGATAGCTCTAAAAAGTCTGATTTTAACGGAAATATTCTTAAAAACGTGTAATCTTTCGATTAAAAATAAGAAAAAGGGGGGTTAGGTAGGACGAGAAAGGTCTATTACATTACTTTCAATAGCAGGGGCAGCGAAAAGAAAAATAGCAAAAAGCGGAAAGCACGACACAAGAATCAATGGAACAACATTGGTTACATCGGAAGATCGCCATTGACGAATAACTTCAAGTCTGTTACTGACAGGATAAGGAAAATTAGAAACGCATATTTTCTCCATACTAGCAGCGGGTCGAAACAGTGTCTGACCCGAAACGGACGGACACGACAATCTTTAACAGTACGACGATCAACACCATTTCGATAGAGTTAGCAGCCAATGCTTAGCATACATTCGAGCAGCTGATAGGCTAGCGCTATGATCCTATTGCCTTTTCCGGTCGGAGTTCGAATCTGATTCCACCAGACCAGAGACAAAATAGACACTTGTCCGTTACGAGTGACAAAATGTAAACACCTGTCCACTTCTCTCTTATTTATATTCTTTCCAACATTCAATTAACCCTATTTGGAAGCAAATTTACCTCTTGTCTTCAAAGCACTAATCTGCTCCGCCCCGAAGTTAAAAAAACACTCATAATTTATGCTGCTAATTTGCTAGCTCCACCATGTTACACGCCTTCTCCGCTTCAAAACTCCACTTGCTGGGTAACCATTTATCATTTTACTATGAGTGAAAGGATCACCAAGCACAACCGATAGCGGTAATCATGCCCTGTTGCGCGTCCACTTGCTCCTATCCCCCTCCCCCTGATCTAGCCAATCTTACCCGGTTTTACTAATCACACACTTTTGTGAACTGATAAGGTCTACCTGGGCGAATGAGACGTCAAGCCCGGGAGGTGCTGGCCGGGTCCTTCCGATGGATGTTTATGATTGTGTGTTAAATTTGTCACTTTGACGTGTACACTCGGCGGCCCCAGGCGAGACGGGCGGCACCACAGTGGAAAGCTCGGAGATCAGCTGATCGTGAAGGGTGCGCGCGCGCAGACGTTCACCGCTCAAACTTGACGGCTAATTTGCTCGGAGCAGCTCACCAGTCAATCAACGCAGCATAACGTCAAGTCGTAGCCAAGTTTGTATGTCTCGTGCTGGGTGTCAAACGACTTCAGGGTATCTTTATACCGTTTTGGACTGAAGCCGTAACGGTATAAAGATACAATCAAAATTTGAAGGTAATCAATGAAGAATGGTAAGAGATTGTTTCTGACGAGACAAGATCTATTTTTTTTCTTATTCTGGAGAGTTTGAAAAAAGTTTTAAGCTGAGAAAAAGAATTTATTTTTTAAAGTTACATGGTGGTCTTATTTGAGGGACAAAGTTTAATGATACCAGAAAAATGACTTTTTTTGTTTGTTACCAGTCTTCCCATGAACATCGACAAGTTTGCACCCGTGTACAAAATTTCGTGCACGCGTTCAACCTCAAACATGCTTTTCCTTTGTGTACAGGTTTGCATCGAACACCGAACCCAAGCGAACAATGTGCAAACTTAGGTTTAACCACCGTGTACGTACACCGTGTGCGTACACAAGAAAGGCATGCACAAAACAGAATGCGTCAACGCTAGTGATGATGAGTGAGAGAAAGAGAAAACTAGTTTCAAGATCCTGTGTGTACGAACACCGCGTACGTACATGGGGTTCGGATGTGCAGACGAACACGTGCACGTGTCTTGGTACGCATTAGCGCGTTCGAGTTTGCACACGAAATGTGGGTATGAGATGAGCACAGAACTAGAGCGAACATGGTGTTCGATATTCACTTGGGAAGACTGTTTGTTACCATCGATAGAATCTGTACTTGACGGCGCTGGTGGTTGAGTGATAAGCGTGACCGCTACTCACCCCAGTTGGTCTGGGTTCAATCCCTGCAGAGGCCGTTGAGATTTTTCTGAGGTGAAAAAAATTCTATAATCACGCCTTCCTTCGAAAGGATAATAAAGCCGTCAATTCCCGACCCATGAGTTGATGGGTCGATATCTAGTCCAGATAGTGGGAATATCATCTCTCTGGCGTCGGTGTTTGGCCTCGTAGCGGAAATAGCCCGACGGAAAAGAACTAGAATATGAAGAAGAAGAAGAAGAAACTGTACTTGCGCTAGTTCACGCCTGAGCTATGATTAGCTCAGTTTTCTCCGCGGAGAATTCAGCACCTTGCTGAAAAGCCAAAGAGGACTAATTGTCTAATGTATATATTTATATATTTATTTATTTATTCGTCTCTGACGCAAAGCGCCACACATGCAGTTTCTTATTCTAAGTTTCTTAATCCATTTTTGAACACGTTTTTTAGATAATAAGCATAGCGTTTTTTAGAGATTTTGGAATCGTAGAGCGAGTAGGTTTCGCTGAAGTGAGTGCCTAATGTAGGAGCTGAGCGGCTGATTGTATCCATAGGTGATTCGATGTACAGGAACACGAAGGATTTGATGATTTGGAAATTATCGGTATGGGATGTCGGTGCATAGTTCATGTAGAAGTGCAGGGCAATCAATGTTACCAGATAACAGATTAAGTACGAAGGAAGTCAAGGAAGTCACCTAGGGCCACTGATCTTCTTCGTATTCGTCAATGATCTCTGCACCCGCATCACTGCCTCGGAACGACACTATTCATCCGCCCACCGCATAATAATAGATGAAATATGCTAGATTTGCGAAGCTGGAGTCTCGTCGCACTGTCTTGCAAAGAATGTTCATTTTCGATACAGTCGGGTCTCCTACTAGGCATAGTTGATAAATCGATCGTCTTGTACACAGCGCACCTGGGTTCGAGTCTCGACCCCGCACATAGGGTTAAAAAAAATTTATAAGAGTTTTTTCTAACCCGAAGAAGCGAATGACCTTAAGGTTAAAACCTCTATAATCGAAATAAAAAAATCCGACGAAGTAGGCTAATGCGATAGTTTCCTATAAGCTTTTAAGAGACAAGTACCACATCGACGTACCATCTCGCAAAGTTCAGATCGACGATGTTGTTAACGATATTGTCACCAATGAAAATTGGACATGTGATTATCTGCTGGAGTAAGAGATTATATATAAGCGATCGAAAATAAAAATCGCGAGGGCAAAACATGCTTCGTGAAGCCCGCTTTAAGTATATTAGAATGTAAAAACCGAATATAAACTTCAAACGTTTAAAATCGGAGAACCTTCAGAATATGAATCGCTTCTATTCCGAAAAAGTCGGTAAAGAAGTATATAAACCGGTTAAAAATAGTTTGCATGAAAATTCGTACATTCAGGAATAAAAGTCGGTTGAACGAAAACTACTTTGTTAGAACAGGATATACACCGAAGACCCGTTTAATCAGCACCTTTTGTGTATTTTTGGTTGACAAAACGGGGGCAACGAAAACATATATTTAATTATTTCCTTTAATAAACCGAAGCTGTTAAAATATCCAACATTATTCCGTAGACATAGCCTCATAATCGTGGCTGGCTGACGAAATCGGGTCGAAAAGCTGACAAAATTGGGGACTGATAAAAACGGGTTTTCATTGTATTGCTTTTTCGATTTTTACAATGAAGGTTTTTTGAATCAACACCGACATTTGTTCTAAATATAACAGTAACTGTTCAATTTTTACCATTAAATTTTATAGTTTTTACATTCTACTATATTTGGAACAGGTTTTAATTTTGTTCTTGTGGCTTTAATTATCCGTCACTCATATGTTGTGCTGGGCCAAAAAATCAAAAAAAAATATGTGTTTTAGAGCTCCTGTTAAGCTGTAGATTTTAGGAAGGACTCCCTGCCACAATTACCCACTACAAATGGCAGACGAGACAAGAAATGTCGCCCACTAAAACACTGCTCGAGGCCAATTGCATCGGGTCGTGATTCTGTTGTTTGATTTTAACTGTACGCTTGAGACCGCGTTTAAATATCCGAACCGAGAGTGGAGGCTTCCGGACGTGGAGGATTGATGCGACTGGGAGATTGTATGGTCGTGCTTGGAACTGTATTTCTGAGTTCGTAAACGCTAACGCATTGACTTCACGTCACCGGGACGTTCTAATGTTTGCATGCGAGTGTAGATATGCGTAGACGATCGCGATTACACGTTCGCGTTTGTGACTAAGTTTATAGTAACGCGAAGAGCACAAGCATTTGTATGCAGTCTTCCCAAATGAACATCGAATATTATGTTCGCTCTAGTTCTGTGCTCATCTCATACCCACATTTCGTGTGCAAACTCGAACGCACTAATGTGTACCAAAACACGAGCACATGTTCGTCTGCACAACCGAACCCCATGTACGTACGCGGTGTTCGTACACACAGGTTCTTGATACTAATTTTCTCTTTCTCTCACTCATCATCACTAGCATTGACTCATTCTGTTTTGTGGTTGCCTTTCTTGTGTACGCACACGGTGTACGTACACGGTGTTTAACCCTAAGTTTTCACATCGTTCGCTTGGGTTCGGTGTTCGGTGCGAACCTGTACACAAAGGCAAGGCATGTTTAAGGTTGAACGCGTGCACGAAATTTTGTGCACGGGTGCAAATATGTCGATGTTCATGGGAAGACTGTTTGTATGTTAACGTATATCATCGCACAAGCGATCGTATCTCGTGTGTCTGTAATTTCCCATGTATAAAATAGTTTGAATGTGTGATCGTTTATGTATTCGTATGACCATTATAATTTTCGTGCGGGCCGTGATCCTAATGTTTAGCTTTTAGAGTACGGCTCAAATTCTTCAAAGAGAGTGTTTTTTACATATTACTAGTGTCTCCGGCTATGACGCCCTGAACTTTGTTGCCTAGTGTATATGAGTTGGTCTTTTTTGGGAAAGGTCTAAATATAGGCTGCTAGAATTACAGCGTCTCCATTTTGCAATCAATTTCATGTTCATGCTCCGTAATCGATAACAAGCACGATTATTAGGTTACCAATACCTTGCAGTGCCCTTCGATGGTCGCTACCCTAGTAACAATTGAGGTTTTATGGCACTCTTGGAGTCCTTCTTAAAACTTAGAATGCACGTGTAGTGTACTATAAAACCAGAATTGCTACTTGGGTAGTATCCCTCGTATATGCGGATTCTACTAACAATCCTATATGGAAAATAGAAAATACTTTCTTTGGTCTAGAATATTCCATTCTATCATTAAGTACTATTTGTCTACAATACGTATCATTCAGCGGCACTCACTCCAACAATTATAGTCTAGTGTTGAAATAACGAAATGTGTTTTAATCCTGTAGCAATAAATAGTGATCCGGTCAATTACACAGCTAAGATTAGTCTTTCTCAGAAATAGGGGAGAATGAGGACACTTGATCTTTGGGGATGTTTGATTCCCTGGCCATGTGTTTAAATCCATCTCGAAGATCATTTCACAATTTGTGAACGATTGTATGAGATCGTCGAACTAATTATTTAAGAATTTTGTCAAGTGCGATTACTTTCTAAGGGCTTTTGCCTAGAAATCACGTTTCACTACACATACAAAAAAAAATAAATTTTGTTCACCTCATACAACAGGTATATTTGATCCCTGTAATATTGTTTATTCTTGATCACTATGATTAGTTCTCTCAAACACTTTCGAAACCTATAGAAATAGAAACACGCTTTTAATCCACCTAACAGTGTGATGATACATTCCTTATAACTCTTATCGATTTCTTCGGGTATTATATCGATTGAGAACATTTAGAACTCGATTCTTCGCGATGTTTTTGATAGCACATACTACATGTAATAGTGACAGGACTCAGAGAATCGCTCAAATTAGCATAGGACAATATCAGTGCAAGAAATCTCAAGAGTTAAACCAATTTAATGGAAAAGCGAAAAATGGCCCAGAAAATAAAAATACAAACGAATTATTGCAAATGCTCCGTTAATAGAATATATATAAATTCTTCAATCAATGCATTGTGTATGGAAAACTGAATTTTCCTAAAGGTGTTATATATGTCGTGCTGAGTTAAAAAAATCGAAAAACAAATTTTCGAATGGATTTTAAGTTCATACTCAATAACGTTTGCTCAAATTTCCACCGCGGCTGAGAACTAAGCAATGAAATTTCAGCTCTAGATATCTCGCTACCTTTCAAGTACATGCCTGCATAGTTCAAACTTTACTTCGATATCGACTTTTTCCAAAAATGACTGCCCACTAGTATCTTTGATCTGAATTATTACCCCTAATCCTAATGCCAAAAAACAAATAAAAAATTTGAAACCCGTTAGGGAAAATCATTATCATTACTGGAATTTTCATTTTCATGAAACTTTTCGATAACCTTCACTTCTATTAATAATTTACAAATACTTTATAATTTACATAATCTTATTAGGAACAGTTGTTTAAGAAGCTTTTGTAATATTGTGCTTAAAAAGCTGAAAATTTGTGAATTGACTCTATCTGCAACATATAAACCCTTAAGTGTACCAATTAATTTAGGATACCCTTTTAACATAAACTATTGCACAAATGGGAATAGGTTCGCCGAATTTTGGATGAAGTCGATAAAATATCCCCTTAAAAACTACCTAAAAATTGGTGTAGTTCGATGCAATTGAAAGAAAATATCCTGAGAAAATGGGATGTACCTATTACTGCGAATAATAAATACAGTAAAGACCCGTTCTTATCATCTCCATGGTGTATTTTAGGCTGACAAAATGGGGACATTGACTAAATCGCGACATTTTTTTTCTTCATAATAAACTGAAGCTGTTAAAATAATCTTCCCTTCCCTTGATGTAGTCTACTAACTATTTCTGATTATTTAATATAGTCTTCTAGCGCAAAAATTAAAAAAAAATGATTTTTTTGCATATTTACATCTTTAAGATAAGGAAAACATGGTCAAGAAAGGATTTACTCAAATTCAGCTTTGTTTGTCTGCTAGAGCCCATCAAACATATTTTCATATGAGACTGATAAAATTGGGGGCTGATCAAATCGGGTCTTCAATGTATTATTTATTTATTTATTTCGGTTTGGTGGGGTTTTGGTGAACATCTAACCTACTGTCCAAATGGCATAATTACGAAACCGCCATCTTTGAAGTTTTAAAATTATGGAGAATCAGTTTTTCAGAAGATTGTATCAGAGTTCCTGTCTTTAGCGAATTTTTTGAGACTTTCATTTAAAACAACTTTATTGTAGGCATGAATACTACGTGTATGGAGTATACCGAGTTATAAAGTTATTTTACGAAGTGTTCCTTAATCTAGTTTTTTTTTCTAAAATAAGTTTCTATTGTGAGCTTCACAAACTCAAGCTTTGAATAAAATGTAAATTTTATCGATTATAAATAATAGAAGAGATTTATCATAAACAGTAAAATCATAATAATTTAATTTAAAATTAAATAGAAATAACCTAAAATATGTTAATACCTCGAAAACATGGAGCCTTCATGTCTTCAACAAAGTGGTTTGTAATAGGATTCCCCAAAATTTTACTGAAGACATTAAGTCTGGAACTAAATTGTTTGAAGAGTAAATTCGCCATAAATACTTCTTGGAGGATATAACACCAAAATTATTTTATCAAATGATATGCTGTTTAACGTTTGTAAAATTCATCGTAGATACTAAATTGGCGGAACGCAATTTTTCATAAATTCCCCTACTTTTGGAAGGAGTTTTTCTCATTATTAATTCTATAACGTTTTCGTTTCAACTCGACGCATTCCCAAAATAAAAACATTTTCAGCAAATGTTGGAAGTTATGCAATTTTTCGGTGAGCAGTTCTAAGTTTCATAGGCATTAAAGCAATTCCAGTTTCGCTTCCTATTAAAAATTATCCTAATCCATATTGTAGTACACCCATTCAAAACTGAACTCAATATAGGAAATTATGATTATGATTGAACTCTGGAATGAATTCCTATTGGAATGTTTTTAGGCAGGTATTTGATATTGATGTTATTAGACAACTGTGAGATCAAGACCAATAGATCAGTTACAGATCAGGATCGCATTCCCACAATTTCTCATAGGTCCTCATGATGTTTCAAACAATAGGTTATCAATGTGCTGATCAGATAATTATCATTGTAATATTGAATTAAATCAGTAAGCATCAATAAATTTTTAACTTCAATCCAATAATTTTTTTGTTTGGGAGCGGGGAATGTGGTTAAACCCCAAAGCATCCCCTTGGCTACACCACTGCTTGGAGTTATTCATTTCGCTTTTCATTTTCCGAGATATGTTTCAGATTGATCCGATGGTTATAAGTCAGAAGGTTCGCGCAAATGAAATATTTTGCACCGATAAGTGATCAACTTCCATCTAGACAACTTGGAATTGTTCGGTGGTTATTCTAGCGGTTGTAGATAGAAAAATGAAATACGAAATTCGTTTTATCGAAATAATATTTGGCTCATTTAAATGGATTATTACTCTATTGAACAATAAATAGGGTAATCCATAAACAACAAGCCATAACTTTTAAAGTATTGGAAATATGTATTCGACGTCTTCAGTAAAGTTATTCGCAAAAGTAAGAGCTACAAACTTGCTGAAGGCATTATTTCAATACAATCACTTCCAAAAAGATTTATGAAAATATCTCACTCTTAGGGGGATTAATCAGTAAAATCACAATACCAAAAAAAGGGCATATTGTATGTTTCAAATTCTCCGAAGATATTATTGACCTAAAATTGTCCGTTTTAGCGCTAATAATACATTGAATGTTTTTGGTCTTATGTCTGGCTAAGGGAAATGATAAAAATCTTTCGTCCGCATTTAATGTTAAATATCTCTTTTTATAATAGTCCCCTATCAACAATTTATAGTTCGTTCAAAAGGTATTCGTAAAAGCTTTCTAAAAATATACAAAATTGTTTAGTGACGTAGTCAATTTCGGCAGAAAATGAAAAAAAAACTGCAAAAAACGCCATCGCACCTTCAAACATTCATATCTTGGAAACTAAAAATCAGAATCAAAAACCATTTAATAGCGTTTAGTCTGGGTGATAGGCCTTTCATTTAAAATTGGTTTGGATAATATCGGCTCAGCCATTGCTGAGAAACACAAATGAAAGTTTGTCCGTTACATGCACACACACAGACACACACACATTCATTGTCCCAAATCGTCGAACTGAGTCGATTGCTATATAAGACTCGGCCCTCCGGGCCTCGGAAAAAATCTTGAAAGTTTGAGCGTTTATATTTCTTTTCTAAGAAATGTAAAAACATCATTTTCATAAAGTTTCTGGAACAATGAATTGATCTAAAATGTTTTTTCCCGTGAACAAATGATGGTATAAATTATTAAAGGTTGAAAAAGCCAGCTAAACAGCATTGATTTACCGTAAATACTTGTCTCAAATTTATACTGCGATTAAAGTTTGTCGTGCATCTAAAAAGGTTGTCTTATTAATAAATTTACCAGGATAGGTGGTTAGCTGAGCTTTCGTATCTATAGGTCATAGTGTGCGTTGTTTCTTTAGCCCTAGTAGGCGGGGGATCAAGTTACCACACATTTTTACAAAAACCTCATGACATGATTTTTAACACTATTCATTTTACTGACAGGATATAGTATTCAAATTTACACATTATTCATTGCTCTTACTATTCGAACTCGCTACAAGATGGTGATTTTTGCAATTGAAATTTTTATTTCATTGAAAAGTTATGAGAAAAAAACAAAAGTGGGATCAAGCGTACCCACTCTCCCCTACTCCCACGGCTGGCTGGATAAAGTTCAAATGGCTTTTATTTCGAAAACATAGATTACTTTCAGTAGCCGGCTGCGCAGAGTTTAAAAGATCTCAAAAACTATCAAAAATCATATCTTTTTCGAGTGCCTGGGCACTCGAAGACTAACTAAACAACTAGATAACAAACTATGTTGCTTGGAGTAAATCTTAGGCCTTATACCCTTCTAAACCTCCTTCTCCTCCGCGGCACCTATGGAAGTCTGAAAAGTCGTCGTCCTTCCGTTAACTAGCAAGCAAGTTAACATCAACACCTTCCGCCTACCATTTCCTTTATTCTTCCTCATAAAGGATGGAGATGCGAGCAGCAGGCTATTGTGATTGCTATTGTGGTTTTAACATGCGTCTGGCTGGTATTAACTTCTACTTACCATTACCAAGGGTAACAAATCAACTCTTATTAGAAGTCAGTGTGCAATACGTCAATATCATCGTCACAACGCAACACAAGGCGAGATCGCGGATGCAGTATTGAGTGGAATGCATTTTCGCGTTTGTGACCAGGTTTGTATTATCGCGAAGGGCTCAAGCGTTTACGTGTTTGATAGGGTGGCGTTTGTATCTAGCATTGCGTGTATAAATTCGTTTGTATAACCACCTGGCACAAAATAATCATTCATAAACTGAAAATCAAACCTCCTACTGATGCATTTATAACCTATATAAAATGTTTCTAATTCCATTGTTTTATGTTGGGCGAATCGTGGGATATAGTGTAAACAATTTCATTTAGTTTCCACCGCGGATTGTGGGACTTCATCCTATCATCAATTAAAATCGATTTATGTGACTTACGCAGGGAATGCGACTCTTACGACCTCACCGTGATTTTAAAGACCTGACAGTATCCCTTGCTTGGTCTCCAAATAGGAAGTGCTGCTACAAAATCGAGGCTAGGTTTCGTACAGTAATATCCAACGCCTCCTAGGACATCAAAAAAATCCCAAGTGTCACTATATTTCAGCAACAGATTCAACCTAAATTATTGCGACACATTCAACAGGGCATAACTTTTTACCATTGGGTAAAAATCAACCAAATTTTGCACACTTTCTCATTGATGTGTATTGTTTACATGCTGTCAAACTCGAAGTCATGTTTTTCGATTCAACGAAAATGGAGGTGAACCAATGCGAGTCGAGAGAACAAATTCTTTCCAAACACCTGGAATTTCCTGACCTGTCGCACCGGCAGTTGGGAAAAATGTTGAACATTCACCATTCAACCGTCTCAGAGTGTTGAAGCGGTGCCAGGAGCGGTTGACGTTGTACCACGGCAAAGGAGATGGAAGAAAACCGGGTCCGGAGAACAAAAAGACGGAGGGAAAGGTGAAGCGGATGATTAAAGCAAATCCCAACGTCTCAAGCCGTGATTTGGCTAAAAAGATCGGCACGTCGCAGAGCTACGTCCAGAATGCAAAGAAGAGAGCTGGACTACATACATACAAGGTACAGAACTTCCCAAACCGCGATAAGCGGCAACAATCGACGGCTAAAACTCGGGCACGGAAGCTCTACGAGAAAATGCTGACAAATATGGCTGCTGTGCCATGGACGACGAAACGTATATAAAAGCCGATTTTAAGCAAATTACGGGGTTGGAGTTTTTCACCGGCAAGAGCAAGTTCTATGTGGACGACAAATTTGAGAAGAAGAAAATGTCGAAGTTCGCCTCCAAATATCTCATTTGGCAGGCCATCTGCTCTTGCGGACTGAGGAGTGAGCCTTTCGTGACAAAGGGCACTGTAAATGGCGAGATCTACAAATCTGAGTGCCTTCAGAAGCGCCTTTTTGCCGTTCTTGCAGCAGCACGACGAAGCTCCGCTATTTTGGCCAGATTTGGCATCATGCCACTATTCTAAAAGTGTCCTGGAGTGGTGTAATTCTGTCCATTTTGTTCCAAAGGACATGAATCCGCCAAACTGTCCGGAGCTGCGCCCGGTGGAGGAGTACAGGGCAATGATGAAGCGGGAACTTCGGAAGAGCAAGAAGGACATGTTAAGAAAAATGAAAAAACTGAGAAACTGGTACCGGATGACACTGTAAAGACTTTGATGGAGGGCTTAAGCGAAAATGCGTTCAATTTTACACTCAAGGCTCCATCGATTAAATTTTCTTTTGATTTTTGAAGTAAATATATGTATAAAACTACCCTAAAATTTTGGTTTGATTTTAAACATTATAAGAAAATTGGGATGACATTTTCGATGTCGCAATAATTTCGTGTTCGCCCTTTAGTGCTGCACTCTTGAAGTTTTCTGACATCATGAACTAGATAATAAATTTTTTTTATTTTGATTATAGAGGTTTTAACCTTATGATCATTCGCCGCTTTTTGGGTTAGAGATAGGGTTGGGAAAACCGGAGGATTTAAAAAAAACCGGTATTTTCGGTATTGGAAATGAAAAAACCGGTAAAACCGGTATTTAAAAAAATTACAAGCTGTGTGAACAACTCAACATACAAAGCACATTGGGTATTTGATCAATTAACAGATAACATGATTTGCATTCAAAGTGCTCCAATAACGAAAAAGCTTCATGAATGCTGATTTGATTACTCTTATGGTATTGTGAATCTTTTCTAAAGTCTAGGGGCGGGAATAGCGTAATTGGTATATCGATTGCCTCGTACGCAGCTCACCTAGGTTGGATTCTCAATCCCGCAAATAGAGTGAGAAATTTTTCCAGATATTTTTCTAACTCAAAAAGAAAGCCGTACGACCCTAAGGTAAAAACCTCTATAATCAAAATAAAAAATGGCAGCATCTGGTTTCTGCATCGTAGTATGCAAAGTGTCGTCGTTTATTAGTCCAAAAAGCACACTGGTTAGCTAGATGCAGTCAGCGTTCCGAGATTTGAAAAACAAATACATGGAAAATCATACCTTAAGTTACTGTTTTCTAGTTATCCAAATACTCGGACATAAAGGTGATGTTCACCAGAAATTGGAACGGGTTTCAGCCTGTGGAAAACGAAAACGCTATAGGACAGGTCAGATTTCTCACTGGGATCCAAAAGTGCCATTCGAACACTTATACTCAATTTATGAAACCGCTTGAGTATGAATTCCGCCTTGTCTTGAAAACCAGTGCAATCAATCTGTAACAATCTTGTAACAATCTTCTTTTAATTTCATTTCAACGTACCCCGAGACAGTATTGCCAATGGAAACCGTAGAATCTATTGTCAGAGTTCTATGATAGGTCTGTGCGTCATAGATTTGCAGTAGAGTGAAAAAATTGAATACAAAATGGAGTAGGGGAACATGGGGAGACTTGACCAAGCGCAAATTTCTATTTTCGGCTATGGCGTCTTCTATTCGATTCTTAATTTTTTTTCAAAAATATTTTTATACTTGTTTCGATCCCTTAAGGTAATTTTGAAAGTTTGTAGTAAAATATCCTTTCCTTGCAGAAAATATTACGTGATTAATAAATTTGCATTAAATTATGTAATTTTTTATCAAACTTTGTATGGACATATCTACTCGACTACTAAATACTATTAAAGGACTAATATACCATCTTAATCTTTGTGAAGCAGTGAAATGATTTTACATAAACTGAAACATTGGAATAGTTATTACTAGAATTCGCATGAAATTGAACGCAATAACTAATGTTGGGGAGACTTGACCAAGATTTTATGGGGAGACTTGACCAAGTGACGATCAGCTGAAGAAAGATACAAAATTCCTAATATTTATTATGCTTTGGTATCTACTGTTAAGATTAATTGCGTTATAAAAAAATTCCACCCCAAACATAAGTCTTTATATTTTAAAATTTGTAAGCAAAGTTAGCAATAGTAGGACTGATTTCGTGACGTGTGAACATGCAATGCAAGCAGTACAGTTAATCCTTAAAAAGAAATGCATTTAAAAAAATTAAAATTTATCAAATGCAACTCTTTTATACTTTTTACTGCTACCTAAGGATCTCGACAATAGGGAAAAAATAATTACAGTATGTTTTATGTCATTATTTTTTGTTATGATTTTTCAAAATTCTCTTGGTCAAGTCTCCCCGCCATGGGGAACCAGAAAAAACGACCACAGAAAAACTTTTGTAACTTTTCAAAAATTAAATTAAAAATTCTGCAAAAAATCATGAAGACACGCAACAACTTTGCGCATTATATCTGAATGATTTTTGGGGGATTGAAGGCTTTTTTGGAGATTTATGCAGTTTTAGCTGAAAACCTGGTCAAGTCTCCCCATGTTCCCCTATGTGAGAATATGGAGTTGATTGATTTTGTCTTGCAGATTTTCTTGTTCCTCCACAGTTTGATAAGTTTTATTTGACATGTCGTCGCTGTTGTGCTATCTTATGACGCCATTTAGCACTTTTCGAGAAAAACGATTTTTAAAGTTTAAGATTGAATATCTTAAAATTTATAAATGCTAGAAGCTTTTCGGAGAAGGCATTCGATGCTTCTATCTTTTCTGAAGTAAACTCTCGATTTGTGTGAAGATCGGTTGACTATATTTACAGTTTTTGCTTAAAATGTAAACCAAAGTCGCTCACATACGTGTCATAAGTGTGTATTGATGATAAAATATGTATGACGTGTCACAAATGTGTACAGAAGATTTCATATAAAAAAGAATTATAACTGATTCGTAAAATTATGCGTTATAGATCACTATGTCCAATATCATACTTTTCCATGCGATAGCAGCAATATCAGGTTACAAAATGATGGTACTAACACAAAGTTTTTCCAATTTTCCTCCTTTATTCAGGAAAAACAAAGAACAAAAATTGGTTTCATTGACAATTTAGAGGCAATGTATATCAAACAATGTTTTTGTTGACAGGTGACTAGACGAAACAAATGTTCTTCTTGCATAATCCATCACTACATTTCGGTATACTTTCCAAAACAAGTGGAAATCTCAAAAGGAAATTTGTTCAATAATCATGAATATATAAGCCAACCATTTCCTGAAAAAAACTATGGTAGGAAAAGTTTTTCTCCCGAGACAAGATCCTAGCTAATGCTTATGGTTGATCTGCATAGGAATTACCTATGTCATCAGAGACATCTGTTGGCTTGTTATAAGCTTTTCGGCTTATAGCAAGCCAATAAACTAAGAATGTTGTCTCTTTTTTCTTTGTCATAAGATAGCACAACTCGATCACTCGAGAAATTGGCGCTTGTCATAATCGTGTTTCGCTATATCTCAGTAACCTAGCAGAATTTAAAAATCCTGAAAACGCGACTTTATGGAGATTTTAAAACTTAGTAACATGGCATATCTAACTCAGTTCACCCCAAAATGGCGTTTGTCATAAGATAGCACAACAGCGACGATGTGGGATTTTTTCGGATTGTTAAGTTAAGCTGTGTCCCACTGCTTACATAAGCACCATTCCCCTGGTTATATCATTATTAAAGAGTCCTAAAACAGGCAAACTAACTGTGCATGGGACCTAATTTGAAAACACTAGCAAGTGAAAAGCTTTTAAAGAGTTTTATAGCTCTGCAACAATAAAAACCTTTTATTAAATAATTCTTCCTAACAAATTACCGAAATACCGGGTTTTCATTCTTATAAAACCGGTATTTCGGTATAGGATATTTGGACGGTTTTACCGGTTTTCGGTAACGGTAAAACCGGTACTCCCAACCCTAGTTAGAGAAATCTCTTTTGGAAAAATCTCTAACCCTATGTGCAGGTTTGGGAATCAAACCCAGGTGAGCTGCGTACAAGGCAATCGATTTACCAACTACGCTATGGCCGCCCCCTAGACAATAGATTATCTTAAAAGATTTATATTTAATATATGAGCGAGGAAAGCGATCGGAAGGTAGGTTTGGCTTTTATGTCTGTATAATAAAAAAGGCTATTTTATACTGACCGACGTTTCGGCCACTGGATTTGTCCTTTTTCAAAGATAACAAAGTATCGTTCTACGATAACGCGTCGTTTGCCAGCGTGGGAAGGTCTACAAAATTTGCATGGTACACAACGGTTTGGTTTCATATTAATCTTTTGAACCACGGTACACTGTTTAATGGTTGAATTGCTATCATCCCGTAAATCGATTACTTAAAATTTTTAGTAAATAGTTTGAACTGTGATGGTTTTTCTTTATGCGATATTCATCTAACTTGCGACATTTCACGGTTTTAATATTATTTGTTTGGATCGAAAATCGAATAATATGGAGGACACTTTTGGGAATCAAAAAGTGTTATTATTTCAAATGGGTTTTACTTAAGCGTCCTCTTCGATTGTTAACCGCCAGCAGGCGTACGGCAATGTACTCCCAAGCGAAATCTTCGAGTTTTACATTTTGGCGTAATCACGATCCGAAAGTCTGAGAATTGCTTCAATTATTTACGATTTCTTACGAACTTACGTCTAGATTCTGATATAAGTTCGATGAACTGCATGCATTATTCATAATATTTAGATAATGTAATTTTTTTCATTTTCTAAACCGGCTCTTCTGAGACTGTTTACCCGAATGTCGTGATCTCTCAATTGTCTAAGGTGCGCCACTTCGTACCTTCTGCGTTACCAGACATCGTGTAATTTGATTGTGTTTTAATTATCCACCATATTAATTGGTATGCCCACGTATGCTTGTCTTGTCGAGAGCCAGCAAATTATAGTAGTGAATAGTGATCCTTTCGTGCCAGCAAACTCGCAGACAGCCAGCCAGCCTGCCAGCCAGTCAGAGGTAACAGGTTGAACTCGAACGATTATGATTTACAACTAGGGGGGAAGTTTAATCGGCGGTTAGCTGCGCGAGTAAACAATTTATCATAACAACACACACTTTACACCGGTTCGGCTGCTCTGTGCTAGCCTAAAAGTTCCTGCTGCCACGCCGCAAAGGTTCTGCGCGGACGTTCAAACCAGTTCGGCTCTAGTGTTGACTTCTTGAAACCGAAATGACTTCGCTTAGTAAAGTTCGCGGGTGCGCTGCTGGTGGACATCAAACCGATGTGTGAAGATAAATTTAACTACCTAGCCGAAGTTGTTTACAAACCGACCGACCGACCGACCGGCAACTTGGAAGACTTAGACGCTGGTGCCATAAAAACTAGTCAGTCACAAGTTGCGTGCATTCATGATTGCGCACTGGTCAGATGCACGCGGTGATAATGATGATGATAATGTTTCCCAAGTGGTGCCACAGCCCAGGAGGGCAGTTCATTGCGCCATTCAACGGAAAATTTACTATGGAAAGTGACTCGACTGGTGCTAAACTGTTGTATCATCATTTTTTTTTCCTCTCGGTGCTTCAAATGAAACCCAACATTATGCATGGATTTTTGCTTCATTCTTCAACCTCGTACATGACGCGCGTAAATTTTACGGTTAGTACATACTTGCAGTTAATGTTCACACTTTGCTATTTACCTTAATTCCACATCACCCGGTTAGCGTAAATAAAAAAAGAGTGGGCATCGCCCAGCATGTTATCACCAGGCACCTCGTTAAGAAAAACTACCATGCTGTCGCATATAAATATGTTTTAGGTGTGCGTTGTTTACGTTGGATGAGCCGATGAGGTACCGGACGGTGGAAGAGATGTTCTATCCTATTTAGTCGACAGGGTGCAAGTGAAAGGAAACTTATACTCAGTTAGTGCGATCCCACCAACCTCGGACCTTGAGGTAGATTGTTCATATGTCAACAACGGTGACAGACGATGAGAAGACTTGAACGCCAATATGGGAGTTGAGGGTGAGCGGAAGAACAGGAGACTTGATTGGATGGTGGAGAGGAATAATTAAGATGCAACACGTCCGCCTTGTGTTTCAAGCATTAGCCATCACTAGAAACCAGGTTTTTTGCTACAACATAAAACGTGGTAAACGTTTATCGATGCTAATCGATCTACTCAAGCTGAAGCACGACATCGGAAGGTGTGTAAATAAAAACACTTTTGCATAGATTGGCTGAGAGCTGATAGCCGAATCTGATTGGAAAACATGCAGTTTCTTAGAGCCATCGCGTTGCAATTCTTTATTCAGCATGATTAAATCGGTCAATGTCAGGCTCGTGAGTGCATGTGGTTACAGCGTGATGGAATTTACGTATAAGGTGCAATACTATTGGGGAACCTCGATCTACATCCTGTGTTCTGTCATTTGTGATAAATGGGATGTATCTGCAAGAACATTCTTAACAAAAGGCTCCCGACTCAGAAATACGTCGGCTATTTGACAGTATGGCGCACAGTGGCGCGACGAGTAACAAAATCTTAAAAACCAAAGCTTTTGTATTCTTTTGTGAATGTTTACATTATCTTTCTCCAAGTTCAAGCGTTATGTCAAGATTTTACAATTTTCGAATGAAAACCCGATTTTTAACATATTGTCAAAGCATGCGATGACGACGATTTCTTTGCAATTCAATTTCAACGAATTTTTTATGCTTCAAATGGAGATTTTTCGAAGATTAGAGTAGCTTTAAATTCATTGTAAAACGACTCGGCTTCTTTGTGCCGTTCAGCACCACCAACTTCTTGAGCCCTTTGACTCCCTGCCCAGTGCCATTATGCACTGCAACTCCTTTAAGCCCTTTGGCTCCCTTCTCGTGCCATTTAACACCACTGCCCCGTTGAACCATTTAGCTCTCGAACTGTTCGCGAACTACTCGGTCTAGTCTCCGGCACCTCCGGGCGGAGAATTCTCCGGTCAGAGAAGTTCTCTCGAAATCGAGCCAGGTGCTGAGGTTGGTCCGGCGATTCCAGTGGAGCAAGGCGTCCAATTCGCTGGTGCCCCGACGTCCTGCGACTGGTGCTGTCTCGTCGCAATCTACTCAGCCTAGTACCCAGTGATGAATCTAACTTACGCTAACGGAGAGTTCCCCGGTTCTTCCAATACCGATTCTTTGTCTGGTTTCGTTATACTTCTCTCGGGCCAACCGGTTAGGTGCCGTGGTCGGTCCGGTACATACACGGTGCTCTGTCGCGGTCTAACCGATTAGTCCCCGGTGGTGGATCCGGCCTACTCCGGTGGAGAGTTTCTCGGCTGTGACTGATCGCCTGAAACCGTTGCTCGCTGTTCGTCACGCCATGTTCGCTGTAAGCCGGTCATGATCTGCGTCACCACTATGTTGACCGCTTCCACCTGTTTACGTCGCTTTTCATTCCTTAGACGATATTATCCGGGTTGTTGTCCGGCCCTCCCGTTACAAGCATCGCTCTGTGTGTCGCTTCGAACCTCGGACATTCGTGATCGCGGGCTTCGGTATTTCCTCTATGCTCTCAAACTCCGGGCACGGCCTGAAGCAACCGTGGTTTGACAGGAGCTGTGTCAGATGGGGATTTACCTTTCCATGTATCCCATTGACCCACGTCGACAGGTTTGTCATGAGCTGATAGGGCCACCTTCCTTTCTCCGGATTATCCCATCCCCGCTGCCCCCTCGCCATCGAATCGTTTCTCAGCATCTACCTCACGTTTTTGGTGTTTCTCCGATTGTAGCACACGACAGCCTCCGCCAGGGTGACGCAGTTGCAGCTGGGGATCATCCCGGCGATAACGCATACTGTCTCCGACGATATTGTTCTGTACGCGTTCGCGACTCGCTCAGCCATCACCCGGAATATCCTGTTCGATGATGAAACACTAGCTAGCAGAGTTCTCCTGCTACCTTTCGGACCACCGACTTTTGACATGATCCTCGCTATTGCGTTCGTTGCTTTCGCCGATTTTTCGCAAACGTAGTCGACATGGTTGTTGAGGCTCAACCGGTCGTCGATTATCACTTCCAATTGCTTCAGCGCACACTCCGATACAATCACGTATTCTCCGACGTCGATTTGTAACCGCTGTACCGCTTTGCAGTTGCTGACCAAAAACACCTCCATCTTGTGGTAAGCAATCTGCAGCTTGACCCCGTTCATCCAGTTCTCGATCGCTACACTTCCTCAAGCGTCTCACCCATCACCGTTAGTGACACGTCGTCCGCGAAACGCACGATTTTCACTTTCCTAGGCAGCCGAAGTGTTAAGACCCCATCGTACATCCCGATCCAGAGGGTTGAACCGAGAAAAGAGCTCTGAGGAACAGTAACTGTGACTCGCATTGACTTCAGCCCTTCGTTCGTCTCGTACAGCAGCCTTCTCCTCTGGAAGTAGATCTTCAGGATCTGACATAGATAGTCGGGGAACCTCATTCTATGCAGCGCTGCGGAAATGGCACTCCAACTGTCGCTGTTAAACGCATTCTTCACATAATCGTGATCACAGCGCAATATCGATTTCTTATTTGCTCCCGTTTAGATGCCTTCTTGACACTTTCGAGCTCTGTCCGAATTGACTCCTCTGTCGATACTCCTTTGCAAGATCCGAACTGAATCTTGGACAATTCGCACTCACCCACCATGCATTTCGTTAGCTTGTTAAGAAAGATGCTTTTCATTAGTTTTCCGAGCGTATCCAGCAGACATATAGGCCAATACGAGGCCGCATCGCCCGGTTGCTTTCCTGGCAGCACTTTGGCAGCAACGCCAGCTTCTGTACCTTAGACGTTTCTAAGAAGTTGTCTTCACTTAAACGCTTCTGCAGCACCATTCTGAACATGTCCGGATAAACCAGGATCGGAACTTTCAGTGCCACGTTTGGTATTCCATCCGGACCGGGGGCTTTATTTGATTTCAGTCGCATCGACGACATTGCAAGCTAGTTGTTTACACTTGCCGATCGTCCGTATTTGCTCCTTCTGCTTCGTTGTACGATGTCAGTGGCCAGGTTGTTGGATCGTGCTTCGGGAAGAGACCCTCAATGATTATCTTCAGCTTATCTGAACACATTTCATCTTGCATCGGCCCTTAATTTTCGCTATCATGACACGATAGAGACGCGTACCAGAGATCCAGGGATTGGCGTTTACTTCTCGGCACAGCTCCTTGTGGCAATCTGACGTATTAAGCCTGATTTCCCGTTTTAAAGCGGCCATTGCTGCCCGAAACGCCGCCTTGCGCTCCTCTTTACCAGGCTCCGATACTGCTCTCTGAGCCCGCCTTCTGGCTCTGAGATAGGCACCTCGTAGCGTACTGAGCGCCTCGTTCAACCAGAAAGCTAGACGTTGCTCCTGTTTGCGCGACATTGTAGCGTCGCACGCTGCCACCATCCTTCTTGTAAGATCAGTCGTATCCGCGTTCGCCGTCCCGCTGTCTGGCCGAAGTGCCTCAATGAAAAGGTCTTTGTTGAAGGCTTTTGTCTTCCACTTTTTTCACCGGTCATCCTCTGCAGTAAGCTTCCGTTGGCTGATACGGTAGTGAATCGCCTGATGACCGCTATTGGTATACTTTTCGCATACTCTCCAGTTCACGTTCGCCGTCAGAGAAGAACTACAGAATGTGACGTCGATGATAGATCCCGTCTCTCCGAAATAGATTCACGGAGCCTTCTTTTGGCCGATCAACTATTCGATTAACTACCTCAGCATTAGGCTGAACTGCTCCACTGTCCACCTTGGAGGTGCGTAACAAGTGCACACAACGCCGCCGTTGATTTTGGCGATCACGAAGCCTTCGTATGAAAGTTCTTCTTCAATGGGGAATCTGCCTGCCGCCACCCAGTTACCGTTGTCAGGGGGAACTTAATACGGCTTTGTATTCAAAGCGACGTCGCACATAGATTCTGTTGCAGACTGCTACAACAATTGCTGTGCGGTGTCGCAGTGATTCACATTTATCTGGATTATCTCCATTACCGGCAACCTACAATCGCCTCTTGTAGGCAGGACATTAGAAGTCACAAGTCTGATGGCCATTACTGTCCTTTGGAGTACACAGCATGCACTTCGGTCTCTGCGTGCAGTCGTTCGCTAAATGACCCGTCTCCTCGCATACCCAGGACATCCTGGATCTATCCGGGCTTTTGCAAGCCCCTGCAAAGTGTCCAAAGCCCAAATACTTGAAGCATTTCTCCACTTGTTTATTCTCTTGTAAGGCGTCTCAATGCGCATCTCGACCATCCAACAATAACTTTGCCTACCTCCAGCGCCTTGTCAGCAGCAGTAAACGAATCATCGCTTTCTGAGTTCTTCCGTACCCCTTCATTAACCGGATCGTCACGTGCACCTTGCTCAGGTTGTACTGCTGCTTCAGTATACCTCTCAGCTCGTCTTCACTTTCTCCTGACTTAAGGCTTTAACTTCTGCCCCTTCGCTCAGTGTTTTGGTCATAATCACCAGCATAACCGAGCTGGTAATCGTGGGATCCTCCTGCAACTCGATGAGCATCTCACCATTTTGGGTACGTCTGGTCCTCACGTTGTCACCCAAATCCCTCAGATCCGGGTCCTCTCTTACCTTCTTGAGGAGCGTTGCATACATCGTCGCGTGATTAGCCGCGATTTCCTCTTTTGATCCACTTTTCTCTACTCTTTCCGCTTTTGTAGTTTCCTTTGCTTCTCCCTCCGACCTACAACGGAACTTAAGCTTTCTCCTTGTTGAGAGGCGTCCTACCCTTCGGCAGTTAGAGCGTCCTCGCACGTCTATTTCCTGGGCCCGCCAGACCTTCCATCTCCTGGCTAGAATCTTGCCCTCTTTGAAGTCGTGGAAACTGGCGTGTTCTCCACTTCGTCAAAGTTCTGTTTCTCCTGCTTCGGGGGAACTAAGAAAACGATAGAATTTGCCGACGCCAATGCACGCTCAGCTACCTTAGCCCTCAGTGTTGCCGCTTCCCACTACTTCACAGCAGACACTAGCGCCATTGGAACTCTGAGAACCATCTCCTTAATGTCCTTATGAACATTGTTTCTCACATCCACAAAATAGCTGAGCTCCTCCACCAAGCACTTCGCTGCCCACTCTGCTCTGGCTGTTACTGGTGCTACTATTGCTGCTGCGACTGCTGCTGCTTCTGCTTCTCTTCCTTCTGCTTTTGCTGAATAAGAATCAGCTGCTGGTGGCAGTGGTGACCTCACCAAACCACCTGTGGTGAACTGATTCACCGCTCCCACACCATATATACGGGCTTCTTACTCTTTCTCGATTTTGTTGGGTCCCATCTCCGGGCTGCTATCTCCAGTCCGTGGTTATCTATGCTAGCAGGGAGGTCCCGCTAGAGTTGACACTATCCATCATGGGAAGTAGTGTTCAGAGTCGAATCGGCGTAAAGTCGGGAATAGTCCATCCGAGCCACTAACTATTGATGACGACTCGCAATTTCAGGCCAGTGTCATCCTCCTCAGAGAGAGGGCAGCGCACTTGTCAGCTCAAAGTCGCCGTCTAATTCGTGATCCGTGTCCTGTTCGTTGACGTTCGCCATGATCAATATGGCTTAATCAGAATGTGATTAGAGTCGATCATAATGTATTGGTTGGTACTCCGGCTGGACCAGGGTAAATTTATGCTAAGATCTTTGGTCTTTAATAGGATCTTGGCAGAAACGGCCAAGAATCGCTTCGCAGGAGTTGCTATCGGAATTATAGTTTTGTAGAGGTTTAGAAGAGCCCAATGCTACCCATACCCCCGAGAAGGCACATATAGCTAACTACCATAACTTTTGAATCACCATGCGAAAAATACATGTGCTTATCAGATACAAATTCAGCACTAACCGCTTCTTCGAGAGAACATTGTTAAAATTCGAAACAAAAGCCCGCCCCCTTCCCCCTAGATATTTAAGGCTAACGTTCTTCCCTTTGAATTTGCGGAATCCAATTTGTGTATCTGACAGAAAGTCATTTGCTTCGACCCAATTGTCGAGACGGAACAGGATCATTTTCTCGAACAGCTTTCTAATACAGGACAGCATCGAAATCGGCCTATACGAATTGTGATCGGAGGCTGATTTTCCCGGTTTTTAGATGACGACGACACTCACTTATCTACTATCATGTGGGACAATGGTACCTTCAAGAAACTTGTCAAATAAATTCAACACGCATATTTTGGCAGAGTCTTGCTCATTCGTTAATAATTTGAATTTAATTCTGTCTGGCCTTACTGTTACATGATAAGAGATAAGAGAATAAGTGAAAATTCAACCGAAAACTATGTTGCATTCATAGTATCGTGAGAGGATACGGTACGGCAGGCCTTCTGTTCCTTTGCAGAATTCAAGTTTCTCCACGTCAGTAGCTGAAAGTTGACTGGGCCGCTAGCTAAACTCTCAATCCAAAAAAACGACACACAACTTGCGTGGATGGTAGAAACAACTAAACTCGGGGGTTCACTACAATTTAGCTTTGGACAAACCTTCTTGGCGAAATGAAATATACAATGGTTTGAATATTACGCGCTTTTGTTAGTACTTTTTTGATTTCGCATGCACCGGACGATGCCCCAAAGAGTAGTCATTGATGTCCCTCTGGTTAACCCGTCAACGAACCGGCGCCAATAATCAAGCTATTTGATTTTCATCAAGCTTTTTATTTTCGACTCCAAAAACGCGTATTTTCCAAAATTGTCTAGTCTCTCGACATTTAAAAATTCCTTATACGCGGAGAACTTTTTCGAGTACATTTCTGAACACTCTTTGGCCCACCACAGGTTAGGCGATCGTCTGCGGTTATATTCACGCAGTAGTCGTTTAGTTTTGAATTGCTGCATCGAGAATCAAGCCAGTCATAAACATGTACTTTTCCTCCGGAAACAAGGTAGGGAGATTGTCGTGAGGATCAGCAATAACGTTTCACAAACAATCCAACTGTAGCGATGTCGAGCATAGATATAAATCCAACATACTTGCGCGCACTGGTGAGAGAGAAATCCGTGTAATTTCACCAGTGTTTAACAAGGTCATCATTTTTGCGAAGAGCACTTTGAGCGTTGCTTCAGGGAACGCTTTAATTTCTCTCCGCAAATGAGGCCCGCGTCGGATACCACGCCATTTATTTCCACGTCACGAGCTGGGGCGTAGACCCCAACAACACCCGACGTAACAAGCAATTGCATATGCTTGTTTCAAGCTGCTCACAACAACGCGCAAGCGGCTTGGTCGTAGCTTGCAGATGGAGACTACGGCTATCAGGGCTCGAGAAATTCGAATTCTTTCGAGCGTTCTTTTTTCTCTAGGGCAAAAAATACCATCAATGGCCCAGCTGAGTTTTCAGGGTATAGTTTCGTACGATCGACATGAGCAAGTATTTACTCAAGAAGGCAATGTTTCAGCTGCGCAGTCAATCCCTAGCGTCGAAATTTTTTAACCTACGTCAACGTTTCGGATCTTTCGGAATTGACTTGAAATGGAATAGAAATGCACCTAAAATAGGCTGGACATTAAATGGAAATGAACCAAAAATTAAACTAACTGACACAGAAACAGATCCTGAAATAGTTTTGGTATTGAACGGATATGTACCTGAAATTGAACTAAAATGGAACAGATGGACCGGAAATGGAACGGACATTGATCAGAAATAGACCTATTATGAGCAGAAATATACCTGAAATAGATCTAAAATAAATCTAACATGGTTCTGAAATGGAACAGAAATGAACCTGGTATGAAACTGAAGTGGAACGAAACTGAACTTGAAACGGATCTGAAATGGAACGGAAATGAACCTCCAATGAACCTGTAGCTGATCAGAAGTGAACCTGAAATGGAACGGAAGCGGATCTTAAAATGACATGAAATGAACATGAAATAGATTTGAAGTCGCCCTGAAATAGACCTTAAAGTTAGCAGAAATGGACCTGAAATTAATTTGACATGGACCTGGAATGGAAGTGAAATGAACCTGAAATGGATTCGAAAAGAATTTGGAATGGATCTGAATCTGAAATGGTCCTGAAATAGACGGAAAGGAAACTGAAATGGACCCAAAATGGGCCTTAAATGTACCAAAAATGGACCAGAAATGGATCGAAAATGAACGGGCAATGAACCTGTATTGGGCCTGAAGTATACCTGAAATGGAACGGAAATGGACCTGGTCACAAAATCAAAGAAACCTGAAACGGAGCTAAAATGGATCTGAAAAGGAACGGAGATGAACCTGAATTGAAACTGAAATGGACTTGGAAAAGAACGGAAGCGGATCAGAAACGCACATGGAATTGGCCTGAAATGGATAAGAAACAACGATCTTAAATAAAACGAGATTGACGAAATGTAATAGAAATTGATCTGAAATTAACCTGAAATGATTCATCACATGAAACGAAAATGATCGTGAAATGGATCTGAAATGAACGTCAAATGAAGCGGAAATGAACCTGAAATGGAACGGGAATGGACCTGAAATGAGCCTAAAATGGCCCTGAAATAAATTTAACGAAAGTGGTCCTAAAATTGAACTAAAATGGGTATGAAAAGGAATCGAAATAAACCTCGAATGAAACTGAAAAATACCGGAAAAGGAACGAAAATATATCAGAAACTATATCTAAAATGAACCTGAAATTGAACGGAATGAATGAACCTGAATTACTAGATCTGGAGTGGAACGGCAATGACCCTGAAATGGGTGTTAAGTAGAACGCAAAAGGAACTGGAATGGACCTAAAATGAACATGAAATGGATCTGCAACGAACGAATATGGACCTAAAATTGAACTGGAATGAACATGCACAATGGAAGCCAAGCTTATGGAAGGCACCTTTATCCAGTTCCATCATGTTCAGCAAACTGACCCAGAAAAAAAGTTTAATTTTGGCAAACAACCTAAAACATGTGGTTGTGTATGACATCGTTTAAATCAAGTCCCCTGTATATGGTCGATGGTAATGTCAAAGTACTACTACACTATCTAGTACCGCGTACGTGTGATATGGCAATTAAATAAAATACATGACAAATTGTGTCATGAGAAGGAGAATTCGTTACGGATAAATTACGGTATCATCAATTGTGGAGCTCCAGGCCTATCGCGCTCATCCATTCCTCCACCGTGTTGATCGCATGTTCTGCGTTCAGTTCTACCTCAGGGATTGACTCCCCATAGACCTCCAGGAGGGAACTTCAGTCTCAGAACCCCGTCATACATGAGGTTCCATAGCACCGGGCCTAGGATCGAGCCCTGCGGGACTCCGGCGGTAATCGGAACCCTTTTCTGACCGGCATCGGCCTCGTATAGCAGTACGCAGTTCTGGAAGTAACTTTCCAGGATCCGGTACAGACCCACCGGTAGGCTAAGCCGGTGTAACGAGAGCGCGATGGCATCCCAGCTTGCGCTGTTGAATGCGTTCTTCACGTCAAGTGTCACTAACGCACAGTTGGATCGCTATCGCGGCAGTCTTTATCACTGAGTCGATAGCGTCCACTGTGGACTTACCCTTCCGAAAGCCAAACTGGTTGCTTGACAGGTCGTCCGTACCTTCTGAGTACGGGGTTAGCCTGTTGAGGATGATCTTCTCAAGCAATTTGCCAGTCGTGTCGATCAGACAGATTGATCTGTACGCCGATGGGTCGCCTGGCGGCTTCCCGGGCTTCGGCAACAGCACGAATTTCTGCCTTTTCCATCTATCGGGGAAGCGGCACTCGTCAAGGTATCTCTGCATAGCTAGCCTGAACATGTTCGGGTTCGCTATGATCGCTGCCTTGAGAGCGCTGTTTGGAACTCCATCCGACCCTGGAGCTTTGTTCATTGCTAGGGAATTAGCCACTGCGAGTAGTTTCTTCATTCGTCACCGGAGCCACCATTTCGGCCGCGCGCACACTGTCTCGTGGTGCAGGTGTCCAGGGGCTTGTGGCTCGAGACGGGAAGAGTACTTCGATAATCGTCGCCAACCGGTCCGGAGACCGTTCTGGGGGTGGGGAGCCCCCTTTGGTCTTGGCCATCACGATTCTGTAGGCGTCACCCCACGGATTTGCGTTGGCACTCTCACACAGGTTGTCGAAACACGCTCTCTTGCTGCCAAGGGCCAATTTCGCAGCTCGAAACACTTCACGGCGGTTCTCTCTTGCATCCTCGATGCAGACTCTTTGCATCCTACGTCTAGCTCTGAGGCAGGCTGATCGTAGAGCTGCAATCTCGGCACTCCACCAGTATACCGGGCATCTACCGTTTCTTGGCAGGGTTTTTCTCGGCATAGTGGCGTCGCACGCTCGTGGTAGAACAGCTACCAGCGCATCCCCACTTAGACTGTCGGTGTTGGCCTCCAGTCCCAGAGCCGCGGTAAAAACTTCGATGTCGAAGTGATTGGACTTCCACCAGCGTACCTGACAGGGATCGCCCGCCCTCGGATGCTGCACACCATAGTTGATGCTAAAGCATATTGCTAAATGATCGCTATGGGCGTAGCCCTCGTCTACCCTCCATTCCATGCCTGGAACCAGACCCGGGCTGGTAAATGTTACGTCAATCCATGCATCCACCCCGTTTCTACGGAATGTACTAGCGGAGCCATTATTAGCTAGCACAGTATCGAGTTTCGCAAGCGCTTAGCCCCTGCTGTTTGTACAGCGGCTTCCCCACTCTACTGCCCAAGCGTTACAGTCTCCCGCTATGACTACCGGATTCCGGCCCACTAGGTCGGACGAGAGCCTGTCGATCATCTGGTTGAACTGTTCTATGGGCCACCTTGGTGGAGCGTAGCAGCTACAATAGAACACACCATCGATCTTGGCAATCGCAACACCCTCGACGGAGGACTGTATTACCTCTTGAACCGGGAGCCGTCCTGTTGTACAGATTGCCGCCATCCCAGACCCGTCCGACACCCAATTGCCGTTGCCGGCAGGGACGTTGTACGGGTCGGATAGGAGGACGACATCTGTCCTCGACTCCGAAACCGACTGCCACAACAGCTGTTGGGCAGCTGCACAATGGTTAAGATTTAGCTATGTGACGTTCAAGGCTTCTTCTTATTGGCCTCACCGAAGGGACACGAAGGTCCACCCATAGCATGATTACGGGCTTGCTTTTTAGCGGTGCAGATAAGGCATTTATGCGCCTTAGTGCAGCCCCGCTCCTTATGCCCTTCCTCGCCGCAGCGACGACATAGTATGCTCCTGTCTGTACCCTTACATTCGTACTACTTATGGCCGGACTCAAGGCACCGATAGCATCTATCCACTGAAGGGCGGCTGGGGTATGCTAACTGGGCATACTGACCAGCCGATCTTCAGCTTACCTTTCTCGGTTACCTTTTTGGCATCCGCCTTCAGTAGCCTGAGGTAGGCTACTTGGGTGCCATAGGGTCCCCCTCTAAAGCTCACAGAGGCCCGCTCGATTGTCACGTCGCATTGCTCCTTGATGGCTGCGACGACATCTTCTGCGGTCGTGAACTCGTCCAGATGCTTGCACTGGAGAGTCATTTCCGCCCCTAGCGACCTGACCTGGGCGCCTTCACCAAGGACCTCTTGGGTAAAGGCCTTGTACACCGCACTAGATTGTGCGCCTCGCTTCAGCACCAGAAGCATTTCTCCTGTGTTGGTGCGTCTCACGCTACACACATCTTGCCCAAGGGCCGAGAGGCTTTCGGCCGCCTTCATCGACTTTAGGATGTCGGCGTATTTGTCCTTGTCGGTTTTTAACCACAAGGCCTCGCCTCTGTTCTTGGCCTTCTTCACGGGCCGCGGTACCTCCGGTGTCGGTGCCGGCTTCTTCTTGGTGACCGGCATCCAGGGGTTTACGCCCCCCTGCCCCGGTTGCGCCGGGTTGCTGGTACCATCGCTCTGCCCAGCGAGGTCACTCTCGCCCTCGCTTACCTCGCCCAAACGGCGTTTGGCCTTAACGGTTGCACGCCGTGTGGTGTCGGTTTTTGCACCCTCGCCTGGCGACGTCCTAGGGCCCTTCGCGTTCGACGCCGTCTTGCGATTGCCCACTGTCTGGGTACCTATGTCGACCTTCTCTCTTCCCTCCCTCTTGGAGGCCACTGTCTGGGTTGCTCTGTCGGACTTCTCCCGACATTCCGCCCTCTTGGCGTAAGCCTGCTGTTCCTGTCTTGCGACACGAACAGCTTTCCGGAGCACCAGGAGTGTCACGACCCCTCGGTCGGCACAACTCACCAAGACGATCTTCGACGATCACCCTATAGTTAACGACCGCGGCCGTTAGAGATTTCTGACAGATCATGATGGGAGAAAGAAGAATGATGATCTGAGGAACGTGTTACGAGGCTATCAGGTTTTGCAGTTTGCGTATAAATTTATTAATTAAAAAAGCTATACTAAATTGAATTGAAATTTATTCTAAGTAAGTTAGTTTGAAGTGTCCTATTGAATTTAATAACCTAGATATATTGATTGTCCTACTTGAATTTGATAACCTACATGCAAACAATATAATTTGTTAACCTATATATTTTTCTTAACCTATAATTGGATAACCTAAAGAATTGGATTATGATTTAGTGAAAATCACTACTGGACCCATTATAGGTACTATATTATCGAAAACGTGCGTAAGATAATTTAACATCATCGAATTTTATTGTAACTATCTATCAATTGTATTAGCAGGATTGCAATTGGATTTAATACACAAAACAATAACGAAAAACTAGAGGAAACAAGAACTAAACGTAGGTGAGAATCACGAATGTATCAAACATTATATATAATAATAATTTTGCAGGTATTTTTTAACTGATTCCAAATACACTGTCTGTTAAAAAATCGGAATCGTTGTCTTGTTTCTTGTTGGTCGCCACATTAAAAAATACGTTTAATTTCGTTCGAAGATGATTGGACGAACACCAATGAAAACGAGATCCGCTTCTGCAGCAGGAAAAAATCAACCGACGAATAAAAGCACCGATGGTCATCTCTATCACTGCCAGAAATGTTCTAATCAGGATAACACTTTAATGGTCCAGTGTGATAATTGTGACGACTGGTATCATTTTGACTGCGTAGGAGTTGACCATGATGTTGTGCATCGTGATTGGTTCTGTCGTACGTGCCATACATCTAAAGGGGCCAAACAGAAAATTTCGGTCAACCCTCTCAATCTCAATCTACAAACGATTACTAGTACGTCAGCAAGCCCAACTATCAGAATAACATCAGTTCCACTAAACATTGTACCCCAGGTTTCGGCGCAGTCGGCCGTCCTGACAAATACAATAACCAGTACTGCTATAAACGCTTCGAGGTTAACACACGTACCCTCAAATATGATGTTTCCACCACTCAGCCCCAATCATGCCCCTCGTATGCACATTCCCTTTAGTACAGTGACAAGCCTGCCTTGTACAACAAATTTACTTACACTAATGCCACCACACACAGAAGCGATACCATGTCAGTTGAGACCGTCAGCACCCTCAGTTGGTGTATTTTCTGTAGTTGCTAACCAAAATCAGTGCGCAACAGTATCAACTCTCAATCAGCCGATTACATCGATCGTGAACATACCCCTTGCGTCTAGCACCATCATTCCTGGCACTGTACCGTTAACTGGACAAATTTTGAACAAACCGCAACAGTTGACATCCGTTCAAGCTCGAAACAACGCGAAGCAAGGTTTCGAGGACATAGCGAGTCAGCATTCTGGAGTATCGAAGACGTCCACCAAGCAAAGGCAGTTGCAGTTGAAATTACAAATGTTAGATGAAGAGAGGAAGTTGCAGGAACAAGAGGATGCGAAGAGGCGTGAATATATTCTTAAGCGATACAACTTACTGATGGAACTTGACAGCGAAACATCCTCGGCGATTGATGTCGAAAATGATGAAATGAATGTAAATCAATATCACGAGTTGCAGCGTGAAGCGCACTTAGAAGTACTTCCCCCCATCGTCCCGCAAACACAAAACATCCCTTTACAGCAAACTCCATTCAGAATTGTATCCAGCGCCCAGCAACGACAACCGCAGCCACAGCAGCATCCATACCAGTCTATCCTCCGGAATCCACCGAATCAATCCGACTTTCTACCGAGAATGAGACGTATGAGAATAAATGACGATTATGCGTCGGTTCCCGTCGAAGAAGACGATATTAACAATTTAACACGAAGTCAAGTTGTGGCACGACAAGCAGTATCTCGGGAGCTTCCGACCTTCAGTGGAGCACCAGAAGAATGGCCATTATTTCTGTCATCTTTTACAACCACCACAAACATGTGTGGATACACTCCCGAGGAAAATCTGGTGCGATTGCAGAAATGCCTAACCAGTAAAGCGCACGAAGCAGTTAAGTGTATGTTGATGCACCCGTCCAATGTTCATCGTATCATCTCGACGCTGAAAATGCGCTTTGGAAATCCTGAGGTTATCGTACATAATTTGATGGCAAAAATTAGTTCTACACCGGCGCCAAAGGTTGATAAACTGGATACAATTATCGAGTTTGCTCTTGCTGTACAAAATTTGTGTGCAACGATTGAAGCATGCCAGTTGGATGAATATATGTACAATGTTGCCCTGATGCGTGAACTGATTGATAAACTTCCTCCATCGATCAAGTTCGAATGGGCGAGATACAGGCGCAACATGCCATGCACAAATCTTTCCACCTTTTCGGCGTGGTTGTATGAGCTTGCAGAAACAGTGGGTCCGCTAGCTGCTTTACCCAGTGAAATGAAAACTCATCGTCCCACGAAAAACAACTTAACATTCTTGAACGCTCATGTAGAAAACGGTGACGAGATACTTTCATCGCAACCACTAATCTCGACACTGTCAAAGCAAGCGGCTCGATCTTGTTTGGTGTGCAAAGGTAGTTGCTCCAGCGTCCAAAAATGCACAAAATTCGCTGAATTGAGCTATAACTCCAAATGGACTACTGTCAAAGAGTTTGGCCTTTGTAGGAAATGCCTCAAGAAGCATAACGGAACATGCAGATCACAACAAACTTGCGGGAAAAACGGTTGTGAGTTCAAGCACCATCAACTCCTACACAACAGCCAACGAGATGGTTCACTTTCAGCTGAACCAACAATAACTGAAAGCGAATGTAATTCCCATTATAAGCCGACCAATAAAGTACTGTTTCGAGTTATACCTGTAATATTGTACGGGCCGGAGAAGCATTTGAAGACTTATGCTTTTCTGGATGACGGATCTTCGCTTTCATTCATGGATGCGGCACTTGCAAAGGAGCTGAACATAAAAGGGGAAAAAGAACCACTGTGTCTCAAATGGACGGCAAATACAAGCCGCATGGAGAACGAATCAATGAATATCTCTATGCAGATCTCCGGCGTTGAAGAGCATCATACAGTTTATAACCTTCACGGAGTTCACACCGTCTCTAGCTTAGGACTTTTTCACCAAACGGTCAACATGCAAGAATTATGCGAAAAGTATCAACATCTACGCGGCATTCCTGCAGCCTCGTATCAGAATGTACAACCACGCTTGCTAATAGGAGTCAATAATGCGAACCTAAGTTATCCTTTGAAAGGTAGAGAAGGACCGATGTTAGAACCCATAGCAACAAAAACACGACTCGGCTGGGTGGTTTATGGGGGGTCAGAGCAAAACGATGCGTTTTTTGGTTATCATAGTATAAACACGTGCGCTTGTAATGAAAGCTCTGATGACTCTTCAGGACGAGCCGTACGTGAATATTTTTCGTTAGAGGGTATAGGTATTTCGAAACCGGATACACCATTACTATCGAAGGAAGACGAAAGAGCTCAACAGATCCTTGCCACGATCTCTCAAACGAATGGTGGTCACTATGTAACCCCTCTGATTTGGAAATATGATGACTTTCGTTTGCCGAATAGTAAACCTGTTGCCTTAAAGCGTCATCACTGCCTGGAAACGAGAATGCAGAAGGAACCGGAGCTAGCAGCTGTTGTACGTGCAATAATCGAGGATTACCGACGGAAAGGTTACATAAGGAAGCTAACGGAAAATGAGAAGAAGGAAATGGGGTCACAACGCCAGTGGTACATTCCAATATTCCCTGTATTCAACCCAAACAAACCAGGGAAGACGAGAATTGTGTGGGACTGGGCAGCCAAAACTAACGGGGTCTCTTTAAACTCCATGCTGCTGAAAGGACCCGACCAACTAGTTCCCTTGAACGACATTCTATACAAGTTTCGAGAAAACAAGGTGGGAATTAGCGGCGACATCAAAGAGATGTTTTTACAAGTGTTAATTGCGAAAAAAGATCAGTACTGCCAGCTAATCTTGTGGAAAGAAAATGAAACGGATCAATCACCCAGTACATTTGTAACCCAGGTTATGACCTTTGGTGCCTGCTGCTCGCCGAGTTGTGCGCAATATATAAAAAATTTCAACGCCAATAAGTATGCTGCCCATTATCCAAGAGCAGCGGAGGCTATTATAAAACGTCATTATGTGGATGACATGCTGGATAGCGTTGAAACCGAGGAAGAAGCGATTCAACTAGCGAAAGATGTGCGTTTTATACATGCTCAAGCAGGATTTGAAATTAGAAATTGGTTATCCAACTCACTCAACGTTCTCCGGGCTTTACGTCAAGAAGGGACCAACCTAAAAAGCCTTAATGTAGGTTCGGAATTGGCCACAGAGAAGGTTCTGGGGATGTGGTGGTGTACGAACTCCGACACTTTCATGTACAAACTGTCCCCAAAACACGACACTGACCTCCTCGCGGGGAAACGCATACCTACTAAGAGGGAGGTTCTGCGTACGTTAATGTCTATTTTTGACCCGCTGGGTTTGCTGTCGAATTTGCTAGTATTCCTCAAAATACTTTTCCAAGAAATTTGGCGATCCGCTATTGATTGGGACGACGAAATACCAGCCGGTTTGTACAACAAATGGGAACAATGGCTGCGCATACTTCCCAAAGCACAAGACGTCAGTATTCCTCGTTGCTACCGGTCATTGACGTCAATAGGACCAAATACACTGATTCAACTACATACTTTCGTAGATGCTAGTGAGTTGGGGTATGCCGCTGTGGCGTATCTTAGGTTCCAACAAGGCAGCGCCGTGGAATGTTCGATTGTCGGGGCAAAGTCAAAAGTCGCTCCATTGCAGTTTGTATCCATACCGAGATTGGAGTTGCAGAGTGCTGTCATCGGTGCGCGACTAGCCAACACAATATCCAAAGCACTATCATTCCACATTAATGAACATTTCTATTGGACCGATGCTCGTGATGTCCTATGTTGGCTGCGTTCAGATCACCGCAGGTACTCTCCATATGTGGGATGGCGAGTAAGTGAGATATTAGGCAGTACTGATATTGTAAATTGGAAGTGGGTGGACTCGAGAAACAACGTGGCTGATGAAGCAACCAAATGGTCTCGAATACCCGACCTTAGCATAAACAGTCGATGGTTCAAGGGCCCAGCATTTCTATGGCAAGCAAGAGAAACATGGCCAGCTGAGCCTTTTAACACCGGTGAAACCAAGGAGGAAGTTCGAGCAAGTCTGCTTTATCATAATACAACTAGTGATCCTTTGTTCCATACAGAGAGGTTCTCTACATGGAGACGTCTATGGCGAACGGCAGCAAAAGTCATTAGATTCGCCACAAACCTTCAGAGCAGAATCAAGAGCATCGAACTTAAAACTGGCCCACTTTCAGCGAGTGAGTTGAAACAAGCATCGAATTTGCTCTATCAACAAGCTCAAAATGCATCGTATTCAGATGAGATATGTCTTTTAGCGAGTACTGAATCCGAACGCAAATCTCTCATGAAATCGAGCCCAATATTCAACTTAAATCCTTTCCTCGACAAAGAACGGGTCTTACGCATGCACGGCAGAATCGGAGCATGCGAATATGCTCGTATGGATGCACAGAATCCGGTTATTCTTCCAAACGACCATTACATCACTAAGCTAATCATCCAGGACTACCATCTTCGGTACCATCACCTGAACCACGAAACCGTCCTAAACGAGATACGTCAGATGTTTCGAATTTCAAAACTGCGAGGACTGTATAAGAAAATCAGGGCTGATTGTCAGGTGTGTAAAAACCAACGTGCGGTTCCAAATCCTCCACCAATGGCGGATCTGCCTCAAGCAAGATTGGCAGCCTACACAAGACCATTTTCTCATGTCGGCATCGACTATTTTGGTCCATTGAACGTAGTGGTAGGGCGAAGGCACGAAAAGCGTTGGGGTGTATTAATTACGTGTTTAACGGTGAGGGCAGTACATATCGAAATAGCACACTCTTTGAGCGCGGATTCATGTATATTGTCACTAAGAAATTTCATGGCAAGGCGAGGAGTACCCATCTAAATATTCAGCGACAGAGGAACAAATTTCACAGCAGCAAGCAAAGAGCTTGCGGAAGCGATCGGGAAATTGGATCATGACAGAATTATTGGAGAGATAGTCAGCCATCAAACTGAGTGGAAGTTTCTTCCACCAGCATCTCCGCACATGGGAGGAGCCTGGGAAAGGCTTGTGCAAACGGTGAAGAGAAACCTGCAACAGATAAAACCGGGAAGATCTCCAACAGATGAAGTATTACGAAACTGCTTAACGGAAATCGAAAATCTGATTAATTCACGTCCTTTGACACACGTGCCAGTGGACGATCCAGAGGCACCTGTACTAACTCCCAACCACTTCATTTTGGGATCATCTAGTGGACTCAAACCGATGACCTGTTTAAGCGATAGTGACGTGGTCTTAAGGCAAGCCTGGCGATCGTCACAAGTAGAGGCTAACATATTTTGGAAACGATGGATGCGAGACTACTTGCCGGAAATTACAAGACATACCAAATGGTACAATAATGTGAAGGCGATTGAAGAAAATGACATCGTATTGATAGTGGACCACGCTCTTCCACGTAATTGTTGGCCAAAGGGTAGGGTCATTGGAGTCAACCGAGGGAAAGACAACCAAGTAAGATCAGCGACGGTTCAGACGGCAATAGGCATCTATGAACGTCCAGCAACGAAGATCGCCGTTTTGGATGTTCGTCGCGAAGGATACGTAAGCCTGGACTCAGGCGTACCTGGGGGGGACTGTCACGACCCCTCGGTCGGATTTCTGACAGATCATGATGGGAGAAAGAAGAATGATGATCTGAGGAACGTGTTACGAGGCTATCAGGTTTTGCAGTTTGCGTATAAATTTATTAATTAAAAAAGCTATACTAAATTGAATTGAAATTTATTCTAAGTAAGTTAGTTTGAAGTGTCCTATTGAATTTAATAACCTAGATATATTGATTGTCCTACTTGAATTTGATAACCTACATGCAAACAATATAATTTGTTAACCTATATATTTTTCTTAACCTATAATTGGATAACCTAAAGAATTGGATTATGATTTAGTGAAAATCACTACTGGACCCATTATAGGTACTATATTATCGAAAACGTGCGTAAGATAATTTAACATCATCGAATTTTATTGTAACTATCTATCAATTGTATTAGCAGGATTGCAATTGGATTTAATACACAAAACAATAACGAAAAACTAGAGGAAACAAGAACTAAACGTAGGTGAGAATCACGAATGTATCAAACATTATATATAATAATAATTTTGCAGGTATTTTTTAACTGTTTCCAAATACACTGTCTGTTAAAAAATCGGAATTGTTGTCTTGTTTCTTGTTGGTCGCCACAAGGAGGTTCTGCTTCAGCTCCTTGCTTATATTTTGCTTTGCGCTAGTGAACTCGATTATTGAATCGAGCTGCTTCGCCACTTTGCGCATCGCATATAGTGACCCGTCCAGTGCGTTGGTAGGGCTATTTCCTACCACTGCTGGGGGTCAGTGGTGCTATCAGATGCAGCACTCGTCGCTCCACAACTCTCCCCACGGAGGGGAGACCTCGCCAAACCAACTCTAGCAAAGGGGTTCGGCACCTCCGTTTGATTTTTATTTTTGTTTTTGTTTCTCCATGTTAGTACCCACGAGTTGCGCGAGAAGAAATGTCCGCCACGCCAGAGCTCCGCAGTAACGTTGTAAGGGACTACTGTGGGGGTTGCCCAGGTGCCCCACAGGCTCCGTTAACGATCGAGCATCTTTTTCACCCCCTCGATCACTCATCCCTCGGCACGGGTCGTTTCACGCCTTGGAATTGGGGTTATGACCTGTCTTGCTTTACGTGGCGACCGCGGCTCAGATCATCACAACCATCCTCCTTTACCAGGGCTTTGGACCTGCTAGTTTGTTCATGTCTGTACCCTTACATTCGTACGACTTATGGCCGGACGCAAGGCACCGATAGCACCTATCCACTAAAGGCGGCTGGGGTATGCTAACTGGACAAACTGACCAGCCGATCTTCAGTTTTCCTATCACGGTAATTTTTTTTGCTTCCGCTTTCAGTAGCCTGAGGTAGGCTACTTGCGTGCCGGAGGGTCCTGTTCTCAAGCGCACAGAGGCTCGCTCTATTGTTACATCGCATTGTGCCTTGACGGCTGCGACGACATCGTCTGAAGTCGTGACTCGTCCAGTTGTTTACACTGGAGAGTCATTTCCGCCCCTAACGACCTCACCTGGGCGCTTTCACCCAGGATCTCTTGGGACAAGGCCTAATAGACTGCGCTGGATTGTGCGCCTCGCTTCAGCACCAAAAGCATTTCGCCTGTATTGGTGCGTCTCACGCTGCGCACGTCTTGTCCGAGGGTCGAGAGGCTTTCGGCCGCCCTCATCGACTTTAGGACGTCGGCATATTTATCCTTGTCAGTCTTTAACCACAAGGCCTCGCCTCTGTCCTTGGCCTTCTTTGCGGGTCGAGGTGCGTCCGACTTCGGCTTCCTCCTACTGACCAGCTTCCAGTGATTTTCCCGGTCCCGGTTGCGCCGGGTTGCTGGTGCCTATTTTCTGACCGGCGGGGTCATTTGCGCTCCGGTTTACCTCGACCAAACGGCGTTTGGCCGTCACGGTTACACGCCGTTTGGTGTTACTTTTTGCACCCTCGCCTGGTGACTTCCTAGGACGCTTCAAGTTCGACGCCGTCTTGCGCTTGCCCCTGACCTTCGAGGGGAACTCAGCCGCCGCTTCGAGCGACTTGGCTGCTCCATAGAAGGGGAAGGCCCCTGTCTGGGTACCTATGTTGGCCTTTTCTCTTCCCTCCACCCTCTTGGAGGCCACTGTCTGGGTTTCTCTGTCGGCCTTCTCTCGACCTTCTACCCTCTTGACGTAAGCCTGCTGTTCCTGTCTTGCGACTCGAACAGCTTTTCGGAGCACCAGCAGGCTTTGTTTTAGATCCTTGTCGATGTTTTGTTTCGCATTTATGAACTCGATGATACTATCGAGTTGCTCCACAACTTTACGCATCGCGGTTAGTGGCCCGTCCAGCGCGTTGGTAGGGCTATTTCCTACCACTGCTGGGGGGTCACTGGTGCTGTCGGATGCAGCCCCCGTCGCTCCACTACCCTCCTCACTGGGGGAAGTTTTTGTTTTTGTTCACTTCGCTCATTGTTCTCACGAGTAGCGCGAGAAAGAAAGTTCCGCCACGCCAGAGCTCCGCAGTAACGTGGTAAGGGACGCTTACTGTGGGGGTTTCCTAGGTACCCCACAGGCTTCGTTAACGATCGAGCATCTTTTTCACCCTCTCGATCACTCATCCATCGGCACGGGTCGCTTCACGCCTTGGACTTGGGGTTATGACCTTTGTTGCTTTACGTGATGACCGCGGCCCAGATCATCACAACCATCCTCCTTTACCAGGACTGTGGGCCTGTAGCTCTGGTTCTCAATACTTCCAAGATCGTAGGTTATTACGGACATGCTACTATTGAGATCCGTCATTCGCTAGCGGAGTTAGACCCACTGTGCATGTATCATATAATGTGCCCACCAGACACATTACAGAAAACTCATCTACAAAAATCAAATCTAACACTTAGTCTACAATATCTAAACCATAAATGTATGGATGTTATTCAGGAAGTAATGACAAGTGCAAAGCTACGTCCAATTCCTCAAAATCAACAGCCAGCGCAATCAGCAAAGAAACTAATACCAACGACGTCAACTTCACACTTGTGATTCATAAGATGAAAAGGCAAAAAAGAATATCCGATTGCAAGCAACAAGGCTCCAGCTCCTCTAAGTAACTGAAGCTATCCTCTAATTAACTGAAACTTAACAGTCGGTGCCTGGTTGTGGAGTAACCCAGTGTTCTACACAGACTAGAACATGGTAACGGTTAGGCGTAATAGACCCTCGTACAAGCAAGGTATGAATAGGCGAAGGCATGTCTGCGATGGTGATGGGTAATTAATGCCATTAACAACATTTTGGTGTTCGATTGCAAGATTCAGTTCGAAAACATACACGAATGATAATTTAGAATGAAATTCAAAAAAGGAGAAGGTGCTAAGTGACTTGCTAGGAATACTCCAGCTGTTGGAACAAGCATTAGAGAGTCTGTTTATTCTGGAAATCTAGAAAATTGCTAAAGAAAACAAGGTTATCTTCAATTTCCGGTGTAATATTCGTCAGAGAGTCTGATGAAAAAATATGTCTATATATTTTTATTAAGATAATTGACATACGAAACGCATATTCATTCATATTCAGATACTTATCTCTGACTGACAGCTTTGCGTTTCACTAATAAATTACAAACAACAAATTACATTCAACCTTCACACATATCGGTTACTTGAAATCTTATTATGCAAACCAAACTGACTACAAAATCATTCGCGTTTATTGACTCTTATGCCACAAATCAATTAAATTCCTGAAACGTGTTCCGCAACACTGGCTCCCCATATCTAACACTAGGTCACTTACGAGACCCCAGCTGTGCCAGAGTAGTGGCAGTGTTAAAATTCCAAAAATTCAAGCAACTTTTTTTCTTCTCGACATGTTGACTAATCTGAGCGGTTGCCATCAATCATAGCGCGCGAGCTGGTCTATGGCCGCTGGCTGGACCGACCGTCAAAAGTGGCATACTCAGCCGAAAACAGGTTGATCTATGTAGCGGTCCATGCCGGCGATATGTTCGAAAACGGCCGCAGTGAAACGCGCACGACAAGGTGACGAAGCTAGACCAAGTGTCTACTATTTATGCTAACTAGCCTGCCCGTGCCTGCCGATGCTCTCCCTGTCCGCATCGAACCCGCGAAAAGAAGGAGTGGAACTTCGAAAATGGTTAATTTGATTAGCATAATATTTTAATTTTTACGAGTTGTACGCCGAGCGCGCACGAGCATCAGTCGGGTATGGAAATTGTTGGTGATGATGAGGGATGCTGTTGGAAGGCAACTGAGCAATTATGAATGTGTTTTTTTCCCTCCTAGATTCACTACACCGACTAGCTTCACTATTATGAATGAAAACAAGTTTTTGCCCTTCTCAAGTATGATCGTCGCGATGACTTGTTTGTTGACACTTGACAACTCCCCGCGATAGGGTGATCAACCACGATACTTACTCAATTGACCAATCTTTTTTATGTATACTTACAGAACACGACAAACACTTGGAGAGTATTGAGTTGACCAACAGCAACAGCGGTAGCCCGACGGGAGATGGTAGTAATGACCGTGGCCACAGCCGACACAAACGGAGTACGGCTCATATCGCAAACAACGAGTACACGATCGAGGTACTAGTGGCCGTGGACAAGAAGATGCAGGCATACCACCGCGATACGCTCAAGTCCTACGTGCTGACGTTGATGTCGATCGTGAGTATTTCTTTTCTGAAAGTGTATTTTTAAGTTCAATTCAATATGTTTAGGCATCTAAAGACAGTTGAAAAAAAGCTAGTTACCCTTTGTTTTCATTACTTACATCATAGTCAATCACTCAATGCGTGTCGTGGTAATAAATTTGCCCACCTGCTCATTCATCACCGCCAACGGAACAGCTGATCCCATACGCCCTCACATGCCGTACCGACCATATGCAACATCTCGGATGGCAAACTAGCCTCCCAAAGGTTCTCCCACGAGCGCCGTAGCTTTACTAATTTCTGATCACAATCTATCAATTTTCATGTAAATCAATTTGTTTAGCAACACCTTGACTACGACTCCCACAGGCACAACAACAAAAAACACAACAAACCTCACTTGTAGGTTTATACGCGCTAAGCACATGCGGTCTCACCCTCACCCGCTGAACCAAAGCTACCAAACGGGAAAATTCAATTATCCACGCAATTACCGTCTCGGTTGACTGGACTCGAGGGCCTCTTCTCGGTGGCACTTGGCACCGCTACTGCAAGCTCCACTCGCTCGGTCGATCGGTCGATCTTTCACTGTTTTTGTTTCACGATTAATCACACTGCTGCTTTTAGCGTGTAAAATAATCTTGATCCAATTGAAACGCTACTTCACTGGATGCTCTTTCCTCCGCGCGTCATAATTCATGTTCCGATCGAGCTCCGATCACGTATGAATGGCTGCTGCCTCTGTAGCAGAGCAGCAGCCTGGTGGACCGTTAGTGTTTCGCTGTTCCAGCTCTGTATCGGGATCTGTCGATCGATTGATCCATAAATTTCCGAACGCCTCCGGGGCCACGCGCTTATTCGCCTGATGTAGTACTTTCCCAATCCGTTCCTAGTTCATTCCGACCGGGCGGTGGTGACCGGTCGAGAGTCAAAGTGAGCTAATAATTCTTTTTATTTATTTCTTTGTCTGTGCCACAGGTTTCCAGCATTTACGCCGATGCCAGCATTGGAAATTCAATTAAGATAGCAGTGGTGCATATTTTGTACCTCCATCAGGACCTGGCGGCACGCAGTGCCCTCGATCTAAACGGCGGTAGCAAAGGTAAGCTATACTCGGTTCGGGCAACCTGCAGTATGGTATTTTCCAGTAGCAGGTACACACTTGTAAAACCACATGGTCAAAGTCGACTTTTTCATAATTATTTATTGTTATCTGGAACCAAATTTGTGATGTTTATTGCGATTGTCATGCGATCGGTTCGTACTCAGCCGCCTTGAATGGAGTAATTTGATACATTATAGTAAATCAGCTCCTGCATGTGATTGTAGAATATTAGTGACGACTAGTCCGAGTATCGGAAGGTGGTTACTGCTTATATCAAATCGAGTTTTAAACCTTCACTGCACACCATGGGCATCTCAAAGTAGCTAACCAACAATAGCACAAAGAGTCAAGTAAAAGAATCGAATTAATAAATATAATATTCTACACATTTTTTTGCTTTTGGGTAACACGTGGAATGATTTAAGCACGTCATCCCAAATAAGTAATTTGTTGTAAACCTTTTGATTCCACTTTATTTTGCTTGTGTTGCGAAATACGCACATTTCATGTACAACTGGTGCTGTCTTCAACCGACACTGCTGAAGATTCTGGATTACATACATTCCATACCAGACGGACTAGCTAGTTCGCCAAAAGAACACTTTAAACCATATATTATAGGAATATTTAGGGAGAGATGCCGCACTTTCTATACAGTCGTGATTCGCTGGTTGGACACTCTTTGACTGGACCGCTTTTTAGTTGTACCTCCACTAGTTGGACCTGTGTCCAACTAAAAAGCATCTGATCGCCAAAATCTCATGTCAAATTTACCTTGACTATCTATCAATATTTTACACTACTAACGTCTTGTTTGGAGAGTTTTTGACATTGGTGAGTCGCAAGATGAGAGAAAGGTGCGAACATTTGACACTTTTGAGTGTATTAGTTCTATACTTACAAAATTAAGCATGGCGGCCGGGGCCCTTGAAGTGAACATAAACATCCGAACGAGCATCCTGATTCTTTGGCGCACGATGAAAAGTGAGAAAAGACCGAGCTTCACCTCAGATCTACCGATTAAAACACCTTTAACCTCGAAAAAAACGATAAAATTAACGTTGACCGAGCCGAAACAAAACTTATGGCAACAGAAAGGCCCACTACGTCACTTGTTTACGCTTTTCTTCTTCATATCCTCTTGTTTTTTCGGCTTCATAAATGAAAAATGACAACCGCACTCACACACAGAAAAAATGTGCACACCTGTATCCGTCTTGGGTGAGTCGGTCCAATCAGCGAGTCAAATTCGCAATTGATAAATATGATTTCATCAAATATTTGGTTTACTTTGATGCAGGATTGATTTTTAGAAATGTGCAGCATCTCTCCCGAAATTCACGCACGTAGACAGAGGGGTAAATAACTAAGGGAACTAAAGCCATTACGTTATTTCATTAGTTCTATCTACCGCTCTTCTCATTCATTCATTTCGAATGGAAGAATAACGTACGCGGAATGAAATTTGTACAACCCTTCCAGCATTGAAACAAAAATGCAACCCTGCGCAAGGCACCGTACTGAACGTCATACTTTAGGCACCATAGTGCTGCGAAACGAGCGAGAAACACATTGAAACGTACACGCCGATCCAACTGCTTACTAAATACCGTTATAAGGTTGCCAGTAAATTTGTTGTGTAACTAGCACTTGTATTTGCTATTTGCGCTTGAAAATAAGTTGTAGCGGTAGTAATAAATCTCCCATTTTGGCTTAAACGCAAGAACAGTTAAAACAGAATTTGATTATTAAGCTTAACTTATTTAACCAATTTTATCAATTCTGTTTCGTTGCGTTACGTTGCGTTGCGTTGCGAAGCATGGTACTATTCGTAGATTGCATACTAATGATTATCATGTTGCCTATAGGCCTATAGTTGAAACTCATCTTGCTTGTTAGATAAATGATCGGGAATGAACTTTATCTCTTTTGAGTTCAGTAAACCAATAGCATGAGAATCGTTATTGCCGGCCACGACAATCTTCACCGATACCGATAGGATAGGGTAGGAAATGTTGATGTAAGACCTACTTAAGTAAGGCCCCAGACTCAGCGACGCTTCCATAGTAGGGTGTCCCAAAATGACATCATGTTAAAAAAGTCATCGGGCTCACTTCTTAAATGAAAGGTTAGGGTATTAGGACCACTTTCTTCTTCGGAGTGAATCTGATAAAACGCTTCCTACTAGTGGTGAATTTTCATTTTTTGAAAAATGGGCCGATTTTGGATAAAATTTCAAATTTATGCCTGTTGAAGTGGTCCCGAACTATCTTAGATTTTTTTTAACATATTTTTATTTTTCTGGAGATCCAAATGGAGAAGTTTGGTTAGTTAGTTTGTACAAATCTTGAATTATAAGAGCGGCAGAGCCATTAAAACTTAGTAAAAAGTGAAATTTTTGTTGCTTTTCAGTAATTTTTCTTCAAAACTGGGTATCTACAAAATTTTAAAAGTACAGAAAATACTTTGTATAGTTGATCCGAATACAGGGGCGTAATTTTTCTGAAGAAAGTGTGTAGCTACGGCTAATGGGGTATGAGTTATTTAAATTTTTGTTAGATTACCTTTGACATTTTTAGCAATTCATCAAAAATAATGCTGTTCCAAAAAATAAATCAGTTTAAATGTGATTTGATCACAAATTGTTTTTCGGAAAATAGAAGAAAAATGATGAAAAATGACGTGTTTTATACGTCTTTAGTATGCCAGGACGAGGTTTAATGAGCATCTGATGATTTTTTGTAACGTAAATTATAAAAATAATGATAACTTTGCTAATGACGCCAAGTCTCCAATTATTTATTGAAGAGTTAATTCTCCATAATTACTTCTAGGAGGCATCTTCAACAAAATAATTGTGTAAGAAGATGCGCTGTATTCTGTTGTAAAACTTTTTCGAGGATATTTGCCCCAAATTCAACTATTTCGGAATTAGGTATTCTGTGACAGTAAATATCAGTTTAAACTTTAAATAACTCATCCTCAGCAAAATTACGCCCCTGTTTTCGGCTCAACTATATAAAGTGTTTTCTTTACTTTTAAAATTTTGTAGATACCCAGTTTTGAAGAAAAATTACTGAAAAACAACAAAAATTTCACTTTTTACTAAGTTTTAATGGCTCTGCCGCTCTTATAATTCGAAATTTGTACAAACTAACTAACCAAACTTCTCCATCAGGACATTCAGAAAATAAAAAAATGCTGAAAAAATCTAAGGTCGTTCAGGAGCACTTCAAGAATTTTAAATTTTACCCAAAATCGTCCTATTTTTTCAAAAAATCAAAATTCGCCACCAGTAGGGAGCATTTTAGCAAATTCACTCCGAAGAAGAAAATGCTCCTAGTACCCTAACCTTTCATTTAAGAAGTGAGCCCGATGACTTTTTTAACATGATGTTAATTTGGGACACCCTATTCCATAGGTATTACGGAGTTGGATTAAAGGACAGGTATAGGTCTAGGATTCGCCACAAGCAGGCAATGCGACCATGAAATGATTATATTTTTATGCGGTGAGATAGTTAGTCTCGGAGTACACGTATACTCAGAGGAAAGATATTTAGTTATGTTTTTCTTGTGTTTAAATTCTGGATGGCCGGCCATCGAGGATGATTTTCTTGTCCCTAAACTGCTGCAATTTGAACTCCAAACAGCCGGCCGTGGGAGTATTGCTACAACTGTAAGCTAGTCTGATTTTTTTTCGAAATTATCTAGTGTTAATTGTGAAGACTAACAAAGTGAAATTAGGGCTTGAAAAGTTTGGTCAACGGGATTTGGAACCAACCCGTCTGGAGTTTGAGGTAAAGAAGCTGCACCAACACTGGCGTTTGTCGGAGGGAAAAAGATGGGCCACCACTGAGCGATGCTGAATAAGGACAACTTACGAGATTAAAAATTTATTTATGATTCCTCAGCCAAAGTGGCCGACAATTATTCCCCGAAAACGGAACACTTTCTGAAGTATTCAGAATTAATTATTCGTTTGTCAGACTCCAAAACGAGATTGGCCTACGTACGGTCTCTGTCTGGTAGGGTAAAGAGTCAAACATAGAAAGTGGATATAATGCGAAATAAATCTACTTCGCGAATTAAGGACGTACAGATACTGCCTGAAACGGTCTTCGCGGGCAGATCAATAAAGGGTTCAAATTTTAGTTAGAGAAACAAAAAAAAGATGATGTGGTTATTGACTGTTATGTCATTTTCGCTTGAAACCGAAACTGACACATGCTGGTTACGCTTCTGGATACGAGTCTCTCGAAACAGTCATTTTATATAAATGTTGTAAAGAGCGAGCCCAGCGCGATCAGGATTCGCCTCGGGGTTTTCAAGCAAAAGCGACATCAGTTTAATCATAAAAAGGTAATGAAAATTTTCCGCATTTGATCCGCAGATGAGCCGGAACCGTCTGTCAGATGATTGCTTGATTTCCTTCAGATTGCGGATCTTGAGTTGGTTGCAATTTTATTCCAGTGTAAACCTTCTATAATTCGTAGACCACTCTGCTAGCTCGACATTTTATCCTTCAACCGTGTACACGATGTGGGAAAAAGCACTTTTAGGCCGACAAGACAATCACATCAAATTTTTACTTTTGAAGAAATTTTCAGTAGCAAAAAAATGCTTTCGTTTTGTTCAAGGCGTACTCTCTTTTTCTTAACCAATTTTATCAATTCTGTAATCTAAAAAGTACTTTTGAATTATATTATACTGAACGTGGTGAATTTGGCACAACTTGCACCTGGTATAAACAACCTCCAAAAAAGGTTGCATAACGCAGGGCACTTTTTGGAACAATATGTGTTATCATTAAGCCCTTCGTTATGCAAAATCGCGATATTATGTCAGATGGGCTAAGCGCGATGTTTCATGGAACGCGGCCATTCCTTTCAATCAGGAAAGGCCGCGTGGAATTTTTGGGAAATGCGCTAATATCAATCCCGTTTGTTCGCACTTGAGTGAAGTAAAATCTGGAACGAGAATGCTCGCGAGAAACCCAAGTTTTCATCTAGTATGTAGCGCCATTCCAGGAAGCATTTCTCGCGAATACTCGTGTGCCGTGTTACCTCGCAAACGAGAAATGCTTGAGCTTGAGATTGTGCGACCACCCCTGCCTGGCTGCTACTCTGTTATCGATCGGGACTAGCTGAAGTTGCCACAGGGAATCAGTAGATAATTATACTTGGGAGTAGCGAAACATCTTTCAATGTGCAACTCCTAGTAATCCTAAAGTGTTTTTGATCAATACCGGCGTCGGCCAGGCCCGAACGTAGATCGCGGAAGGATACCTGCTAGAGGCCGTATATACTACTGCGCACTCCACAAGTATCACGGGAGGAGGATATTTTTGTTAGAAAGTGTATAGAAGTTCGATATACTTCTTCTTTACCGACGCCAGAGAGGTGATTCTACTACCTGGAACTAGATATCGATCCACCAATTTAATGGACCGGGGACCAACGGCTTTACTTCCCTTCCGAAGGAAGACGTGACCACAGATTTTTTCACCTCAGAAAAATCTCAACGACCTCGGCTGGAATTGAACCCAGGCCAACTGGAATGAGTGGCGGTCACGCTTACCACTCAACCACCGGCGCCGTCAGTTACCTCGCAAACGAGAAATGCATTGAAGAACACAGGCGAGTGTGAATGCACGAGGAGCATGGACTGCTAAGAGTGTTCTCGCTGTTTTGCGTGAACGAGAAAGGCTTTTTACACGCCAACGAACGAGAATAGTCACACTGCTAGGAGATACCATGTAAACAAAATGACAGCGTCCAATCTGGCACCTGGCAATTATCCCAAAAAAACTTTGGACGCAATAGAGGATTTTGGCATATCTTTGGTACAAAAAGCTGATAACCCTCCAAATGTACCACAACTGCGTCCAATTGAGGATTTCTGGGTTAATTGAAAGCGGAAAGTATATGCCAATAATTTTCGACCTAAAACTATCAAACATCTAATCATCAAAATTAGGAAAAAAATCAAGAAAATGTCAACATCAAAGCTACGCCTACGATGTCTTCAGGAAAAATATTCAGTACCAATTAAGTCATCTTCAGATGCAAGCGGTTTTAGGGTGGCACTTATTGTTAGGGTGACCAGAAAATTATTTAAGTTTAAGTTTTTTCTTTTCTGTTTCTGTCCAACTCCCTTTTACTCTCGTATGCATAACATGCTTCAATGCACAAGGGTGATAATACCATTACATAAACATAGAAGTTGATGATGCGCCAAAAGAATACATCCCGAATTACACAATATGATCTCCATTCAGCTAGGTCTGGTCCTTGGGTAGTGTATTTCCAGAATGGGAAGAAAGCAGCCAATTGATTGAAAATTTCTCGGGATCTGAGAGTGCAATATTTGGCCGTAACCCAGATAGTACGGGTGCGAGCAAACAATGTACGGGTTAACGTGAATGATCTTGATCAGGCAAACAAGATTGCTTGATGCAAACATTTTACGCAGGACTATTGTGCCTACGTACCTGCTTAGGCCGTGGAGATCGACGGGGTCATCTCCGAACCTGCTCTGAAACGCGAAGACCTGCTGAAGTACGAGGTTGACTGCTTCAAGGACCCTTCACATGAGCAGGTGAAGACTTTGGAATGTATTCAGTACAAAACAGCGGGTAATCAGAGTACAACATATTCGTTATCAGACTCGATTCGAGTGACCTTCACCGGTCCTTCTCTGCCTAGTTATGTCCTCTTGGACAAGACGTCTACATGTTCGCCTGTTTGTACCGCGGGTCATGAATTGTACTAATTGCAAGTATCTACGTCATACAGCTCCCTATTGTGACAATAAGAAACGGTACGACAAATGTGGGGAGAACATGTAGATGATTCTTGCGGCAAAAATATTAAAGTATATTTTCTGCGGGAAGAGGAGAGTACATTTCTTTTTTAAGAGTCTACTTTCTCATCTCGTACAGATCGAAAGTCAAAAAGCGCACCGCTTGCGTACAGCATACGAACAAAAACATTACCCGTGGTGCACCGCTCTGATGTGCACGTGTAACATACAGACACAGCAAAGTTCCGTTGTCCCAACTGCAAGTGAACTGGGTGAACCCTAAAATAAATTTCACCCATTACAAGAGAAGCTAATCGCGAATGACTTTTCGCAGATCCATCTAAGACCTACAGTGCGTGGGATTAAGCTGTTGATCAAAGTCAAAATGGAACTTGATCTAACAGAAGTATCGCACATACAGCTACATCATACGAGACAAGTAGTACTAACAACGTTCAACTCCTTAACCGAGGCAAGCTACTTCGTAGTGACGAACAACGCGCAATATGACGTCGGATGTGAAAACATCCAAACCAAAAGATACCCCTGTATATGGACCTTGATCTTACGAAAATTCGCCGAAATATTATTCGAATAGAATAATATTCGATTATTTTTATATACTTTGAATTGTAACTTGAATTGTATCTTTGAAATGCATATTATATTAAAAAGGCGAGTTACCATCGAGGTTAAAACCTTAATAAATAAATAACAAATAACAATCTCCTATAACGGGGAGCCCAGAAACAAAATAAATCTGTTCTCCTCTAGACTACTTCGTAAGGGTCCCCAGGTGTCCTCCTCTGGGAGTGCGCCAACTACACCTAACAACATTGGAAGTGCTGCCTTAAACAGCTTTTAATGTTACTGATTCTCTCACAAACCTTCTGAAACGTGTTCTGCATATAGTGAGAACATTTTTGAAGCAGTAGTCAGCAGGGCCAAAAGGCCCCTCATTGCAGCGATCGTATTTCTTGGATGACTAAGTCATCGAAAGAGGTCACCGATTCGATCACTGTTCTACAGTGGAATTGCAGAAGTATCATCCCGAAAATCGAAATTTTACTAAACTAGATCTCAGCTTCCCCGACTTTAATATAATTTATCTGGTCTGAGACAACTCCTATGGAGGAGTTCTTTTTGGAATTAAAAAGTATTATTCGTTTAACCGAATTAACCTCTCTTCGACACCAGCCTCGGTAGGAAACCGAACGTTTTGTAATGTCACTGAATTCCTACCGAAACCACGGCTAGTTCTAGTAGACTCTAAATCACACGGTACGGTATGGGTTGTCTTCACGTTGATATCAGATCACTATCAATCCAAGGACTTTGCGACAATTTCAACCTGACCATCATAAATATGGGAGATGATGTGGATTCCTACAACACCAGCACACGCAAACGCGCTGAATGTATCGCTGTACTCGAAATCGCTACAATTAGATTGCACATGGAAGGTGATCCCTGATCCCCACAAAAACCATCAGAAACTATCAATGTCTCGTATGTCCTCACTCGGAACATAGACTACGCGATTGCGATAGCGGACAAAATCAAATCTACTCAAGAACTTCCACCGGGGGAAGAGTACACGTTTTTGGCTAGTTGATTCTCGTCAAACTCAGTCTAAACCAGTACCTGGCGCGAACATCCACGGAGATCTCCCACTCCGTGGTGGGACAAATAGTGCTCAATCCACTGCGTATTAGGCCTTCCAGGAGACAGGATTACCCACTAGCTATCGACAGTACGCATCGCTAGAAACGCGAATGAAGAGTTCAATGAAAGCCAAAAAACGCGGTTATTGGCCCCGGTTCGTCGACAGGTTATCGAGAGAAACATCAATAAGCATCGGGGCTCGGCTCGACGTATACGTAACCGAAACAGTACAAAGGAGAGCGTGGAATATTCAAACTGCTTGATATTCCGGGTAACACCCGTTTGTCTAGGAACTTCCTTACTTCTGAATTCATAGCGTTATCTGCCACGAGAACGCTGGTTTTCTTGCCACAGGAACAGATCTCCTGCCAAATCATATTTTTTCACGAAATTTCTTTAAAATTGGCTATAGCATGGGTCTCATCATCACTCAAAACACATCGACCGGATTTCATCAGCACCTGGTCGAACAGCTTACGGACCTGGATTCTGACCATTGTTTGTTGTTCGAGGTTCCAAATAGGTTGTTAACTTGCTCGATAATATTTATAATCTTCTCGAAGACAGATTCGCCGCAGAATACAACGATTAGCATTTTTAGCGTAATTATATCAGAATGACCTACAACAGCGATTAACAATATAGAGATCCCTTTCGAGGCTTGGTTTGCACTTTGCTAGCTACATATTTAAAGAAAATCTCAAAATTTCATCAAGACAACTTCACTTACAACTATGTATTCACAACCTCCAAACCACTCATAGGTGTAAGTTGGATAAAGTTGAATATGTATTCTAAGTGTATGGATTCATGCGCAACCAAAGCAGCTGAAGTTATTAAAAGACTGAAATAATTATTAGTAACTTTTGGTGAAACTGATCAGAGTTTTGTATATTCTTTTAACATTTTCGGAAGAAATGGAAGGGAAAGTTTTTGAACGTTAGTAGCTTTCATAGTACTGAACAGAATTACATTATGTTTGCTCTAATCAATTGGAAAAATGTAGACCAATTTTGTATCAAATTTCTAAGTATATATGGCGGAAAACCCGAAATCTGATAGTCTATTTCAAACAAAGCCGTAAATCTGGTTCTTCTGACAGACCTAATCGAATATTAAGAAGTTATATAAATCCCGCAAAAATGACCCCCATCGACCCACCCCTGACTCGATTCCTAGTCCCACCAGGAGTACTTGCTCCAAATTTGAAACAAATCGGACCGATCTAGCTACCGGACCAAGGTGCCTGAAGTTTGTATGGAATTTTTTGACAATTTACATGAAAAAAAACCCACTAACTTGAATTTTCATCGCTAGGTGGCACTGCATGCATCGTATTATCAATGTAAGTGAAAATAAGAAAGACAATTTATTTGTCTACAACTTTGTCGAAGACTGCTAGTCAATCCGGTTTTGTTGAAAGAAGTTCGTAAACTTTTAACGAAGTAATGTCTGAGTCAGTTTTGCATAGGGCCTAGCAGTGCATGGTTGTGTATCAGTACTCGATTCCTACGAACTAAACATTTTTCTGAAATAACGGTTAGGTTTAGCTCAATAGTATGTTCCGAAGAATTATAGTGAATAATGCGAGTCATTGTTTGGTTAGAAAATTTTAGTTCCTCCTCGGACCGCATAGAGGGCGCCAACACAAACTTTTCATAGAGAAGAGATAGACTATCACCATGTTAGGAAGAATTACTGAAAAATGCCTGTTCTACAACTTTGTAGAAGACACCTAATTTCTATCTCTCTCCGTTGAAAAGTTAGTGTTGGCGCCGTCTATGCGGTAACATATGGAACTAAAATGTTCTATCCAAAACATGACTCGTATTATTTACTATACCTCTTCTGAATATGTTATTGAGCTAAATCTAACCGTTTTTTCACAAATGTATTTAATTCATGGGAATCGAGTGCTGATATACAACCATGCACTGCTAGGCCCTATGCAAAACTATGCAATGACTCAGACATCACTTTGGTAAAAGTTTAATAACTTCTTTCAACAACGGCGGATTGACTGGCAGTCTTTGACAAAGTTGTAGACAATTAAATTATCTTTCTTATTTCCACTTATAGTGATAATACGATGCATATAGTGCCACCTACCGGTGAAAATGCGAGCTAGTGGGTTTTCTCCATGTAAATTGTCGAAAAATCCCATACAAACTTCAGACACGTTGGTCCGGTAGCTAGACTTGTCCGATTTGCTTCAAATTTGGAGCAAGTACTCCTGGTGGGACTAGGAATCGAGTCAGGGGTGGGTCGATGGGGGTCATTTTTTTCTTGTCACTCTAATGTGGATGCACGGTTAGACGGTGCAGTAAGAAGACATCAATTGGTCTCCGGTGTATTATTGCGCATATTATGTTTGTTAATGCGCCTTATTCTGAATTATGACAGATCGCTTTTTAGAACGAACGTTATTTGCATTCTCAAATTACATTCGGTAATCCAACAATTACAACACTTTGTCGAAAAAATAGGGTTGTAATATTTCAAAACAATTTGATAAGCAACAAATATTTTCAAAGTAACAAGACAAGGTTTATTTAGCCTATTAATAAAATATGTAGGATGACAATGCATGAGAAGTGTTCTAGAATATTCAAATAAAAATCATTGCAAGTTTTGAAGATGAATGGACAATACTTATTTGGTTTGAGCACCGCGCAAAATCTCGCTAGTGAACTTTACTCTTTGGTACAAACTAATCGATGGCCATACTTTTGATAAAATCTTCGTAAACGAAACGCTAAGCTTGCGCCGGATTGACACTAGCTCCAAAAATCAAAAAAAAAAACTATTTGTGTTTCTGAGCAAATCTCTAGTCCTGCGTGATGTCCCACAAGGCGCTAGCTAAGCCCTGTTACTAAGTTAGTGTCGGATTCTGATGAAACGAAATCAAAATTGCAAATTCTAAGTTAGTTACTGATTTGTTTTCAAAAAGTTGCCAAAGCTGAGCTAATGTGATTCTTGGTAATCAGCCCAAAAGTAGAGCCGTCTTGGCAAAAATATTGATATCTATTTTTATACAGGATTTTGCAAGCATTTGAATTTCGGAGATTTTGTCACTAAGTTAGTGTCACATTCTGATTAGATTCGAGTGTGTATCTTCGTCGCGAGCGGTTGACTCTCGTAGCGCTCCCTTCGCGTCGGTTAATTTTAATCATTTACGGCACAGTTTACTGCCTTTTGGTTGTCGAAAGTGTGAATAGCGGTTCAATTTAACGATAATACAAAGTGAAGTGGTTTATGGAAGCATTTTTCGACTGACGCGAGGTGTGACAGTTTGTGAAAATCTAATTTCGGCAAATGAAAAAAAAATCTTTTCCTCGAATTACGGGCCGTCGATTCCCGATGCAAGGACAGTAAAAGTGCACAGAAAACATCTAGAAACACAGTGTACTTTCTAAAAACAGTGAAAAATGGTTTTTCAGAAAATAAAATTTGATCCGAAAAGTGAAAAATACAGCGATAAGAAAATTTGACATATTCAAATAATTGGTGTTTCACCAGCGACTAGCGACTACCAGGTGTCGCCCCAAAATTCTTCACCTGAAAAATAGGTGGCAAACCAGCCGATTGGTGCTCAGTTAATTTGATCCGCGTCCCTTGTCACCTATTTTTATTGGGTGTTTCATCGGCGGTGCTATCTTTGAAAATGGATATTCAACTGTTTTTATTGCTTTCTTATTTTATTGCAAATAAGTAGAGGTTTTGATTCTTTTATATTCGGGATTGCAGATATTTTATCGCATGTAAATTTTGGGCGTTCGTTGATGTGATGGCACTGTAAAAAAAACACGTATCCACCGGTCGGCTAACTTTTCTTTGGACTGAGCAAACTAATTTCTATGTTTGTTTGGGGTTTACCAACGGGGGAACTGATCCACAGAACATTCAATGTGGTTAGGGAAAACACATGGCCCTGTTTGAGTGGAATGATGACTTCAATCATGTATAGTGTTTGAGAATTGACAGTTTGCGAGAGGGATCGGGGACCGGTTGGCAATTACCTTCAGTTATGTCCGCACGAAGAATAAGTGTTTTTCTGTCATGTTCATTGGTTAGCGTTCAATTTTATCTCATGCCCCCACGCGAGTCTGGGTCTATTGATGACATTTGGTCCTTGGACAGGCGACAACTGGGTGCTGTTGGCCTTCTGCCGGTGGTGGCAGAGTGAGGGGGTGCGAGCAGATCTGACCGGGAAGACAATACCGTAAAGACGAATTCTAGAGAAGATTTTCAGTGGAACGTGGGTAACAGTGAGAGATTCTCTTTGAGGTCTTTCTCTTCTGTTCATTACTCGGCCATTTCAACATTTACTACTCTTGTAATGACGTCGTAATGAACGAAAGAGAGAGTAAGCAAAGAGAGGCTCTCAATGTTACTTGCGTCCTATTGAGGATTTTCTCTAGAATTGTTGTTCGGGGGTTGGCTCCAATGGGACTTTGATTTGACTGGTGTCGATGATCGCGGGTCGATGCGTACTGAAGGTTGGCCGCATCTGTTTTGGTGATCTTGCAAGTCTAATTTCAAGTTCCGTTATTGGTAACAGGCCCGTGCATCGGGTTAACGATTTCCCTTCAATGTTCGATATAATCGTTCATATACGTGTTCACAAACAATCCAATAAGGAAAATAGGAAATATTTTCGATGATTTATAACATCTCGAACTATCATAACTCTTTGTCTGTATAACGTGTTATCACTCGGTAGTTTGCAACCCAAAAATATATCGTAGAGACGGAATAGCAAAATTAGTCCAAATAATGTTGCAATAAATAGTGATCCGGCCCATTACGCAGATAAGATTAGCTTTTCTAGGCAATACTCCCACTGTCGGCTGTGTGGGATTGGAAGCGAATCCTAGACCCTATTCCCTTCCAAACCACTAACTCCGCCACACCTATGGAAGAGTCTGATGAACCTCCGCATTTTATTCAAACGATCGCCGGGTAAAATCAGCACCGACACGATAGAAACCACGAACAAATTCGTCGCGTGATTGAATATTATTAAAAAATATAAGCAGTGCTCCTTATAGACGGCTATCCGGAGTTCAAGGTGCTCATTTTGCAAATCGTATTAATACAACAAATGATAAATTTCCCAAATTCTCGGCAGCCGGTTGCCCAGAGCAATTATTACATGATAACGCTACTGACACATTTACTAACAACTCTCCCCTTCCCGTGATACATGTGGAGATGCAGAGGATTCCTCGGTCTCTAGTAGCAGCATGTATCGGACTAACATTCCTTCCTTTCCCAGAAGATCTTTATTCGGACGTAGCCGGCGTCGGTATTGATCAGCATGCAGGGATCAGAATAGATTGTACAATGTGGCTCATCATGTTATTCCCAAGCATGTTGTTCCAATTAACATTTTGCAACCTAATTTGGTTCTGGTAGCAACTACGGGCGATCTCTTATGCTTATGCTTATGCTTAGTGTCACATTTTGATTAGACGAAGTCGAAACGCAAATTCCATAACTAACAAATCAGTACAGAAACTGCTCCAACATGTCTTACTCTTCTCACTGGCCAAATCATCGAACTAACCTGGCCAGTGCTTCAGAAATAACAAAAACAGCATGATCTCATAATCCTGTATGACAAAAACACATCACGTAGACCATATTAATTGAAATTTTCAATTCTGGCACGCATGGTTCCAAGAACGTATATCACATTGATTGCACATAGTCAATCTATAAGATCTGCAGCGTTATGACAAGACGGTAATGATTGATTTCGAGGCCGGGGTGTCTCGCCAAATAGGTCCACATTCATTTGCGTTGAAATTTCTTCATTATGCTACATTTCTCCCTAATGGAGAAAAATTTAGGTAAAATAATTTTTTTCTCCACTAAAGGGAAAATTGCAACCATATTAACTCCAGAAGGGCACAAAACCTATAACGAAATTTGCGTTTCGACTTCGTCTCATCAGAATCCGACACTTACATAGTGACAAGACTAAGCTTGCTTCTCACCAGCTTAATCAAAACTCCTTTTCTTACGGATATCACGTATGATTGCTCAGAAACACAAATAGTGCTTTCGTTTTTGGGGTTAGCGTACATCCTGCACTGGCTTAGTCCTGTCACCAAGTTAGTGTCGGATCCTGATGAGACGAACTCCAGACGCAAATTCCATAACTAATTTGAGAAACGGAAATTTACCATTTGAAGCGCAGGAAAAAAATGTTCGAGGACAATAATGGTATAACACATTAAACTATTTTACTTAAAAAGATCATTTATATTTTCGTGCCCGTTTCTGACCCCTAAACTCTAAGCATGATCCAGATCAACAAAATCCGATTGGTACCTAGTTCCGCACCTTCACTTGCCTGGGCACCTTGCAATCCATTCGTAATAATTGAAATTTTATTGCTCCTTTACTACCGTAAAAAAGATTACTATCTTAACTAGCATTAAGCCCTAGCACACGTCCACTGCAGCACCCCGGTGGAACTTGGTTAGCGAATTCCATCGCAGTCCATTTCGCTACCGACGGCCACGCTAGCTGCCGAACGATTACCGTTGTTGGTAATAACAGCAGCTTCGCGTGGCTGATTTATCTAAATAGTTGCCGCTGTAGGACGGGGCACTGGAGGCGGCCATATTTAGATAGTTATAGTACAACTGGTCCGTCCTCTCTCTCGGTCTTGGACCGTATCCAAATGGAATGGCATTTATGTGGATAGATGTGAGAATTATTGACTGAATTAGTCTTTGAATTTTATGGCGGTAGCAATGAAAATTCCTAATTGAAGTCCACGGTGACTATCGGATATCGAACAAAACCAAGGGTGATCGATGAGACATTGAAAAATAGTGACACAAATATTTTTCAAAGAGATTGTTGTGAGCCTAGTGCTCAATCTTATTCTGAAATTTTGCAATGTTGTATTCTGACAAATTCGTAAACAAAAGATATCAAACTATTGATGTTTTTTGGTACTGGTTGTAGACGGTTTTAATCTTGAAGTCATTCCCCTCTTGCCACTTTTTTCGTGTTGCGAAAATTTCTAAAACCTTTTTCAAACTGCCTGAATTTAATAATTTCGTAAGAATGCGTGGGGAAAACATTTGAACAATCGACAGTAACTTATTGAAATGATCTTATGTGCAAATGAAAGCCTCTCTTTGTTTACTTTCTCTTTCGATTATTACGGGGCTGTCAAAAAACATTCCAATTAATTTTCATATTTTAAAACTATGATTTAGACCAGCATTATGTACAAAGTAATACTTTCTCTTTCGGTAATACTTAAGTCACTTCTATACTAGGTAGACAAAGAGAAGCTCTCATTTGCACATAGGGCCATTTGAATAGCTTTGCTAGAATTCAAAAGCAGTAATCTATGGGGACTGAGACATTGTCAACTATTTACGACTTGAAATGACGTAAATTAGAATAAATTCAGCGATAAACAATCATTGGAGAAACCCCATGTGTGTGTGACAATAAGCTTCTGGAAGCTGAATCATATCTCCCGCCGTGCCTGGTTCAATAAAACCAGCGGCTGACCGCATTCGTTTCAACTAATTTGTCTAGCTAATAGTCAAAAATTAATTGACTTACTGCAACCAGTCTAGACTAAAGCAGTAAAAAGCAATTACAGCTGCGTTCGAACCAAACCATGTCCACCATCTGAGCACCGCTGTTCAGTGTGCTTTGCTAAAAACGCATTTTCTGACCGTCACCGAGAAAATTAGTCTGTCGGTGGAATGTGTTCAGCAGTCACACAACTGTAAATTATTTTGGCCGCGCGCCGCCGTTTCTACCACCGCCAGCACCGACTTACATGCATGCATTACAAATCAAAGCTGCTGACATCTTATGTTTGGCGCTTGTTCCGAGTCCTCCACTGCTGAAACCGGCTGTCATATTTGAACACAGGATTTAATATTGCTTCAACAGAAAAACAATGACCAGTGACTCCGGTGGTGGTGGTGGTGGTGGAAAAGCAACGTGTGTCTCCTGCGGGGTGGTGTTGCTGCGTGAATTTATAGCCGCGAGGAAATGGGCGACAAGCGTAGAATAATAATAGATACGACGGACCATTCGAAGGACTATAAATCATACGTTCGTTACATGCGTGAGACAAACCGATCTATAGGAATTCGATAGATGATTAATCAGATAAAACGAAATATTTCCAACTGACGATAAATCAAGCTGAAAGAATTTTTTTGATTGACTCATTTACAACAGTTTTCAGCATAGCACACGGCTAACCGAATCAACACATTTTTATTACCTGTTCCAGGCGTGTCCGCTTCCGAGATGCTGCAGGCGTTCTGTCGGATTAAGCAGGCTTCCAACTTTCACCACGATACGGCATTCCTGCTGACGCGGGAGCAAATCTGCCGGCACCAGATGAAGTGCGATACGCTCGGGCTGGCCGAGCTGGGAACCATGTGCAAGCGGTCTTCGTGTGCCATCGTACAGGACAACGGACTATCGGCGGCGTTTACGATCGCGCACGAGCTGGGACATGTGTGAGTATTGCTTAATTTTACAGAATACGTAGGTATAATTTGGGGTGTAATTTGACCAAAGTTTTCGAACAAGGTGGTGACACATTTTAAGTCTTAAGACTCGAGTTCTTCTAATCAGTTGTTTGTTTTGCGGCTCATTTTATTCAAATTGCAAATGCTGCGATTGAAAAAAATCCCTGAAACATTAGAATACGAAGAAATAAGTTTGAAAAATCGGTCGGGCTAACGTTATCCTATCTCTTCAAAAACTCACTGAACATTCCATACATGTACATTAGACTGCCTAGAAAAATTATGAATTTTTGAAAACTCAATCGGCCCACCCTTGATTCGATTACTAGTCCCACCAGGAGTACTTGCACCAAATTTGAAGCAAATCGGAAAAGTCTAGCTACCGGACCAACGTGCCTGAAGTTTGTATGGGATTTTTCCACAATTTACATGGAGAAAACCCACTAACTCCCCTTTTTGCCTCTAGGTGGCACTGTATGCATCGTATTGTCACTGTAAATGAAAATAAGAAAGATAATTTAATTGTCTACAACTGTGCCGAAGACTGCTAGTTAATCCGGCTTTGTTAAAAGAAATTATTAAACTTTTAACGAAGTGATGTCTGAGTGAGTTTTCCATGGGGCCTAGCAGTGCATGGTTGTGTATCAGTACTCGATTCCCACGAGCTGAAATTTTTTGTGAAATAACCGTTAGATTTAGCTCAATAGTATGTCCAGAAGAGTTGTAGTAAATAATACGAGTCGTGTTTTGGTTAGAAAATTTTAGTTCCAACGGTGACCGCATAGAGGGCGCCAGAACTAACTTTTCATAGAAGAGATAGAATATCGAAATGTTCGGAAGAATTTTTGAAAAATACCTGCTCTACAACTTTGTTGAAGACACCTAATATCTATCTCTTTCCGTTGAAAAGTTAGTGCTGGCGCCCTCTATGCGGTACAATGTGGAACAAAAATTTTCTAACCAAAACATGACTCGTATTATTTACTACAATTCTTCTGAACATACTATTGAGCTAAATCTAACGGTTATTTCACAAAAATGTTTAGTTCGTGGGAATCGAGTACTGATACACAACCATGCACTGCTAGGCCCCATGGAAAACTGACTCAGACATCACTTCGTTAAAAGTTTAATAACTTCTTTTAACAAAGCCGGATTAACTAGCAGTCTTCGGCAAAGTTGTAGACAATTAAATTATCTTCCTTGTTTTCACTTACAGTGATAATACGATGCATGCAGTGCCACCTAGCGGCAAAAAGGCGAGTTAGTGGGTTTTCTCCATGTAAATTGTGGAAAAATCCCATACAAACTTCAGGCACGTTGGTCCGGTAGCTAGACTTGTCCGATTTGCTTCAAATTTGGTGCAAGTACTTCTGGTGGGACTAGTAATCGAATCAGGGGTGGGCCGATGGGGGTCATTTTTTTCCTGTCACTCTAATGTATATCCAATATTATTTATCTTTTAAACATTTGACGCATTATTCCAGGATCCCAGTCTCTGAGATTCATTTCCAAAGTTTCAACCTTTATTAAACTTTGGAAACCGGATCAAGTAGACGCCATATTTCGATTCAAAATACTTGTCATCGGTAGCTCCCGTACAAGGCGTACATGTTAAATTAATCATTTACTCCTCCGTACAGCGTAAAATGGTGCGAATAAAGTACTTCCCATATAATTCACTACATGAAGCGCAATACCCCATACCGATAAATAGTATTAAACACTTAAAATTATTAATGTTATCTCGCTTCGGTCGACGATGATCGCTCGCCTTCTAATAATGGACAAAACGTGTCTAACATAAATTGAATAATATGTATTTCAGTAGTTGTGACACATCACATCACCCTACAGCCAGTTTGATTGATCCATCCACCTTCAGGCCAGACCCGGATAGGGTAGTCTACAGACAATCCACACAATGCGCACAGCACAGCAAGATAGCTTCATTGTCCTGCGCGCGCGATCAGCGCTGCTCCAATAAATAACCACTCTTCCCGGCTAATTGTATTGTCCCTTTTGAGCTTGGTGATCGAAGCGCGAATTGCTCAAGTGTTACCGAGCAATACAGACAGTTCGCCTGATAACGATGTGGCGGTGGCAGTAGCATTCATTGATAAATTTAGTCGTCAATTGGCAGGCGCCACTTACTTCACTCGCGGTAGGAAAGAGATGAGCAAATCGAAAAGATTGTTGCTAATTACTGAAAGCGCCTGTACGGCACATTAAATTAAATGGTGATGATGGTAGGAAGTCATAGCCGCTACTGGATCGTTATATTGGGAGATAGGGGTGTTTTTGCTGATTCGAATTATGACATCATGTATCAAAATGCATATAAGACTAACGATGTTCTTTGTTCAATGTTTTTAATTCTTTCTGTCACGAGATGTTCTCTCGAAAATTGGTCCATCTAATTTTAAAAGAAACCCAATCACTCGATTAGTAGCCCTGGTGGAGACACCGTAATTAAACCAATTCGAATGAAACTGTTTTGGCACGTGTTAGAAAAGTGGGAATAAGTGTTAGATGTAACCACCTGCTCCAACAGAATTAGTCATGGTTTGAAAAACTGATTCGTTCCTAACAAGCGCGAACCATTGTTATCTTCTTGGGCCATTTGAACGTTTTGTAAGGTATTATTACAAAATACAACTGACGATTTATTACTAGAACGTCCGAGGCCTACGCACAAAAATCGACGAAGTTTTCATAGCAATCTCTTCCTCCCATTACGATGTAATTGTTCTCACCGAGACTTGGTTAGATGATAGAATTCATTCTCGTCAGCTTTTTGGCAATTCATATGCTGTTTATAGAAACGATCGCAGTTTTGTAAACAGCCGTTAATCACGCGGAGGGGGCGTTCACATCGCCGTATCTACTGCAATGAATAGTTTCGTTGATTCAACACCTGTTGATGTTTCGCTTGAACAACTGTTCGTTAAACTGAAGTTACATGATCGTTTTGTCAGCATAGGTGTAATTTACTTACCACCAGATCGTAAGAGTGATCTAGTCAGTGCAAACAACTATGTGCGATCAATTGATGCTGTTTTTTCTTACCTTGGAAGTAATGACTGCGCAATATTGTTTGGAGACAACAATCAGTCTGGCCTCATTTGGGACACACATGACATTGTCGCACCAGTAGTCAACGTACTTCGCTCTTACATTTCTACCGCTTGCGCTGCGCTATTAGATGGATTCAGCTTCAACTGTTTCACACAAATTAATAGCATGGAAAACCGTTATATTCGTATCCTAGACTTTGTCTTATTGAATGAGACTGCATTTGCCGACTGTCAGATCCGCGAACCTGCCGAATCCATCTCTGTTATTGATGCAAATCATCCATCAGTAGAAGTTATTATCAGTCTGCCGAAACCTGTTATTTTTTGAGGATATCCAGAATGATCTTGGTTTTGACTTTCACCGAGCTGATTCCTTGGGACTTGCATCAGCGCTCCTTCATACTGATTGGCATTTACTTGAGCATACGGAAAATATTGACTGCGCCGTTAAACATTTCACTGCCGTGATTAATGCTCTCATGGCTGATTATGTTTCTTTGCGTAGGCCAGCTCGTAAGCCACCGTGGGGTAATGCACATCTGCGATATCTTAAACGGCTCAGATCTAAGGCACTTCGATTGTATTGTCGTACACGCTGTCGTTTCGCCAAATATCATTTTGCGCATGCGAGTAATAATTATCGATCTTATAACCTTCTCTTGTACAAACGCTACACCATTCGAACACAAGCAAACCTGCGCAGTAATCCCCGACAGTTTTGGAAATTTGTGAACTCCAAGCGGAAGGAGAACGTCTTACCTACTGATATGTTTTTGAAGGAGCAGACTGCCAATCTGGCTTCGGAGAAGTGTGACCTATTCGCTACTCACTTTAAAAGCGCATTCAATGAAACAATTTAATCTGCTGATCAAATTGCGCACGCTTGTAGAGACACTCCATTAAATATTTGACCTTTGAGAAGTTTCACTGTTACAGATCGGCAGGTTATTGCAGCAATCAACAAGCTAAAATTTTCAGTCACTCCTGGTCTTGACGGCATACCTTCATGTGTTCTCAAGAAATGCGCGGATGTACTAATTTTACCGTTGACAACTCTATTCAACAGTTTCTTCAGGCAGTGTCGTTATCCTTCCAGCTGGAAAAGATCAATTATGTTTCCTGTATTCAAAAAAGGAGATCGGCGAAATGTTGAAAATTACAGAGGAATTACATCGTTGTGTGTCTGCTCCAAAGTTTTTGAGATCATAATGAACGATGTGCTCTCTGCATCCTGCCAAAGCTACATTTCCCCTGATCAACACGGATTCATCCCAAAAAGATCAACCTCCACGAATCTCGCTCAATTCGTGTCATTCTGCTTACGTAATATGGACGCTGGTGCTCAGGTTGACACTGTATATACCGACTTGAAATCAGCATTTGACAGAGACTTTTGGAACGGCTGAAGTTATTAGGAGTGTCTCTTGATCTGATCCGTTGGCTCGAATCATATCTGAGAGATCGAACAATTGTAGTAAAAATTGGATGTGTATTCTCTGCCCCTTTTACGAACAACTCCGGGGGTCCCCAAGGAAGGGCCCACACTTATTCACACTCTTTATCAATGATCTAGCCACGGTATTACCTCCGGGTTGTCGTACATCCTACGCTGATGACGTCAAATTATACATGATCGTCAAGTGCATCAGGGATTGCTTAGCTTTACAACAGCTCTTGGACACTTTCAATGATTGGTGCTCCTTTAACTCGCTTACAATTAGTGTTTACAAGTGCAGTGTAATATCGTATCATCGCAAGCACAAGCCAATTTCGTATGACTACTGTATTGGAGATCAACATCTTGAGCGTGTACGACAAGTGTGTGACCTTGGAGTCACTTTGGATTCTGCACTCACTTTCCGACCTCACTTCGACTATATCATTAACAAGGCAAACCGCCAGATGGGATTCATGTTTAAAATTTCGAATGAATTTAACAACCCTCTTTGTCTTCGCTCACTGTACTGCGCATTGGTACGGCCGATGTTGGAATCTAACTCCATAATATGGTGTCTGTATCAAGCAACATGGATAGCAAGAATTGAAGCCATTCAAAGAAAATTCGTTCGTTATGCATTAAGACGCCTTCCGTGGCAGGACCCTATTAATCTTCCGCCGTACGAAGAGCGATGTAGATTATTATGTCTATACATGCTTGAAACGAGAAGGAGAGTAGCCAAGCTGTTTTCGTCGCTAAGATTCTTCTAGGTGAGTTAGATACGCCGTCATTATTAGGTCAACTCCACATCTATGCACCAGCACGTGTGCTCCGTCAACGAAGCTTTTTGCTGTTGGAATATAGGAACTCCCTATATGGTGGTCATGATCCGATTCGTTTCATGTCTGCCATATTCAACGAAGTGTTTGCGGATTTAGATTTCAACGTCTCATCCATCACTTTCAAGAACCGGCTGCTAAGTAGTTTCTGACTTGACAGTTATTTACCGACGACGTTTCAATCTGTAGTTTTATTTGCTGCTTTTCTTTTATATATTTTTTTAAACTTTTTCTTTACTTTTTTGTATTAACCTGTTCTGTTACATTTTTTTCTTTTATTTTTATTGTTAAGTTATCATTTTTATTGTTAAGTTCTGTATTGTGTATTCAATTGAAAAGATATGGGTTTTTTATACCAATTTGAGAAGAGTTAATGTTTCACTCAAATTGGCTTTTCCCCATCCCCATATTCATTAAGACCAACTAGGTCAGATGATAAATAAAATAAAATAAATAAATAAATTTAATATTTATATTATATTATACTTCGTCCCAATCATGAAGCAGAGATTTGGTATTGTCGAAGAAGAAGCGAATTTGAAACATAATTGTTCTAAAATAAATTGCTCTAACCCGAAAAGAGTCGAATGACCCAAAGGATCAAACCTGTATATCACAAAACAACTAATTGCAGTAACTTAATGGAGCAGTGGGTCTTAAATATTTACAATTCATAAAAAAAATAAAAACAAATATTTTTGAGGGCATTATCTTTATTGCGCGCGGTGAAACATTTGTCTGCTAGCCTACTGCATCTTTAGAGCCAAGGTAACTACTACACTGTAAATTTTGCCGTACGTAATGACAGTTCTCAGTACATTACAATACATTATAATACAGTTGGCAGTATTCCTCAATTAGAGAGAAAAATCTTTTGAGTTTATTATCTCTCCAGAAGGAGAAACCTATATGACATCGTTCTAATGAATGTATTATACTACCCACATGAGATAACGATAATTTCGTAGTCTGACCAGCTCATTGAGAGACACAGAAATAAGGAAACAAAAAAATCATTGCTGACGAAAATGCTGGAAATCTGATCATTCGCTTACGTGTACTTGTAATATTTTTTTAACACAGCTGGTGAAGATTGTGCTAGTTTAAAGCAGCAACCCTAACATGCAGATGACGCAAATAAAAATTACACTGATAAATTCCCTAAATATACCTAAATAATTGCAAAAATAATAATTCATCTACAAATGGCGTTAAATTTATGTCCTTTATGATTCGTATGGGATTTACAGGAGTGGACTATATTGTTAACATCAGAGCTTAAAAAAATTTGACAACCCTACGTGAGCTTGAAAGGAAACGAAATTTAATTCATGCCCGCTGCAATAAATGAAATTTTTGTTTCACTTGCCTCGTCATTCGTTCTCCCGACGCAGCGCATTCAGGTTCGGACATGTTCGGTTTCAGAAGCAAACTGAATTTTGTTTCTATCTAGCAAAAGTGCACTAGATATAGATTACGCAGTTCACTTATGCTCGAAAATGCAGAAGACGCCAACTTCTGCCTTGAAACCATCCACATAATAGGGGAGACTGAGGAGACCTGATCCCCTTTTTTTATTTTTCAATCCTACTCCGTGGAATGATAAAAACCATGTATTTTTGTAGTTTTATATTGCTTGTAGGGTTGACTGATAATCATAAAAAAATTACATGGAAATATTATACTGGACATGAGCTAGGAGCATTTTTGGAAAGCAACAAAAAATTGAAAAAAATTTGATTAGTGGAGACTCGATCCCTAATTTGGGGACACTTGATTATTTTTTAGAAATGTGTTTAAAAGAGCATGTAGGGTGATAAGCCTATTTTTACCCTGTTTCTATTATCATCCTACCCATCTGAAGCCTTTGGTTAGAGCAGCGTCTGCCATCTTTGCTCAACGCATTGGCTCAAATGTTGTTGCGATAATTGGGTTACTCGATTAGAGTTTTTGCTGCACTCAAACAGAAGATTTTCACCATTCTCAAGACAATTTTGTTATTATATTGGCTTTTAATAAGAGTCGAATGACCTTAAGGCTAAAACCTATATAATCGAAATAAAAAATGGCTCCTAATAACAAAGCAAAGAAGCTGAAATAATAAAATTATTAATGAAATAATGTGGTACCTTCCCTAATAGGGCAAAAATAGGTACCTAACCCCATTCAATATGTATTGTGGTATTTATTAAATTGTTGTGATTAGATATTACTATTTTTGTTGGAAGTTCTGAGAATCAAGTTGCTTACAGAGAAAATACAGCTGTATTTTTGCAGTATCGACAACCGTTCTCCAAAATTTCTAGCGAAAAAGGATTATAAACTGAGCTATGGCTTCCAAATGTCACAATGATAGTTTATAAGCCTAAATGGGTTCAAACCGAATTTGAATGACAATATCTCTTCGGGGGAGTTATCGTTCTGTCATTTCAGATCCCCTCGGGGTTGTTGATATATCCGCAAATCGAGGTGTCTTTTATTCCCTTGGGAATGAAACATACTTCCGTATTGTTTATATTCTCTGTGTCGTTTTGTTAAAAAACTTAACTTTAGCTTCCAAAATGTCACGACGAAAGACTATAAACCTAAATCGGTTTAAGCCGAATTTGAATGACAGTATCTCTTCGGGGGTGCTGTCGTTCTGTTATCTCAATATTCCCTCGGGGGTGTTGATCTATCCGCTCATCGAGAAGTGTTTTTTCCCTTGGGATTGAAGAATACTTCCGTATTGTCTATGTTATCTGTGTCGTTATTTTCCTAATCCCTAACCTTACCACTTCCTCAATCCTGCCCATCAGAGAAATGACAAATCATGGCGAGGCACAAATGTCCGATTGACATGGGGAACGTACCATTTAAGCCAGTCGGTACTGATTTCTGATTCCTGATAAACATTGCCGATTGTTTTATCCTGGTTTTTCATCATTTTTCAAGGTTGTTGGTTAAAGATTCGGCATGCTCCCTTACCAGGGCTGCGATATCTATTTTTGTGATGAAACTGCCAGGTGAAGAGGTATCGGACCTCTCCTTCAGTCGCCCGTTCTGTGACAGATGCTGCTTCTAGCAGCTCGTATCATGAACAGCTTCTCTTCCCTGTCAGCATGCGGCCAAATATCTTGACGGGCGTTCAGGCTAGAGCCTTGTTGTCTCTTGCTTTATGCAGAAACCGTCTCCACTCCACTCGGTCCATTGCTGCTTGTCGCCAGCCTCGCAGTCTTCGAAGAGTCCGCAGGTCGTCCTCTATCTGGTCGATCCACCGTGCTCGCTGTGCGTCTTCTTGTACCTGTAGGGTTGCCCTCAAGATCCATTCTCACCGGGTCGTCGTCCGACATTCTTACGACGTGTCCAGCCCACCGCAAACGCCCTATTTTTGCGGTATGCGCGATGGATGGTTCTTCCAGCAGATGATGCAACTAATGGTTCATTCGCCTGCGCCACGTTCCGTCTTCCATCTGCACGCCACCATAGATGGTACGCAACACCTTCCGTTCGAAAACTGCAAGAACGCGTTGGTACTCCACGAGCATAGTCCAGGTTTCGTGGCCGTAGAGGACCACCGGTCTAATCAGCGGCTTGTAGATAATCAACTTCGTGCGGCGGCGAATTTTGTTCGACCGAGGCGTCCTCCAGAGTCCAAAGAAGGCACGAGATCCCACCAAGATCCGTCTCTGAATTTCTCTGCTGGTAGCATTGTCGGCGGTTACCAGTGAGCCCAAATACACGAATTCGTCGACCATCTCGATTTCGTCACCGTCAATCCATACTCGGGATTGGAGTCGCCTCTAGAACCTCTTCCTCTCATGTATTTTGTCTTCGAAACGTTGATGGCAAGTCCAATCCTACTGGCTTGAGCCTTCAGTCTGATGTTCGTTTCCGACATCACCTCGAAGTTCCGTGCCATTATGTCAATGTCGTCGGCGAAGCCAAGAAACTGGACGAACTTCCTGAAGATCGTGCCACTCGTGTCTATCCCCGCTCTCTTTATTACACCTTCTAACGCAACGTTGAACAGCAGGCGCGATAGACCATCACCTTGCCGTAACCCTCTTCGAGATTCAAAGGGGCTCGAGCGTGTCCCTGATACTCTAACAACGCACATCACCCGATCCATCGTCGCTTTGACTAATCGTGTTAGCTTATCCATACTCGTGCATTATTTGCCATATCTGATCTCGATCGATTGTGTCATATGCCGATTTGAAATCGATGAACGTATGATGTGTGGGCACGTTGTATTCGCGGCACTTCTGCAGAACCTGCCGTATCGCGAATATTTGGTCCGTGGTGGTGCGGGAACCCATGAATCCCACTAGGTAGTGCCCCACTAACTCCCTTGCAAATGGTGACAATCGACGGCAAACAATTTGGGAGAGGACCTCGTAGGCGGCGCTAAGTAGTGTGATCGCGCGGTATTTGCAGCAATCCTTTTTGTAGATTGGGCAAACGACACTCCTCCGGAAGTCTCCTCCTCCCAAATGTTGGCGATTACCCAGTGCAGCGCTCTAGCCAGTGAAACACCACCGTATTTCAATAACTCGCTGGGTAGTTGATCTACACCGGCAGCTTTGTTGTTTTTCAGCCGACCGATCTCCTCCTTGACTTCTTGAAGATCAGGGGCCGGCAGCCTATCGTCTTCTGCGCGTGCTCCAAGATCCGTTGCCATACCGCCTTCGTCCTGTGCTGCTTCACCGTGAAGGTGCTCGTCATAGTAGTACTTCCACATCTCAATCACCTCACACTCGTTCGTAAGAAGGTAGCCGTCTAAGTCTCTGCACATATCGGCCTTTGCGCGAACTGTTCAGCTTCTCGTAGAACTTCCGTGTGTCGTTTACACGCTTCGCGATCACGTTCCTCCTTTTGGCGCTTCATTCTCCGGAGGACCGAGGTTTGCCTGTTCCGTGCTTGTTTGTATCGTTCCACATTCTGTCTCGTTCCGTGCTACAGCATCCTCGTCCGTGCTGCATTCTTCTACTCTATTATCTGCTTACATTCGTCATCGAACCAGTCGTTTCCTCGATTCGGAATCGTTGTACCTAGTGCCGCTATAGCAGTACTTCCTATGACGGAACGGATCTCCCTCCAGCCACCTTCAAGAGTAGCTGCGCTCAGCTGTTCTTCCGTGGGTAGTGCTGCTTCCAGCCGCTGTGCGTAGTCTTGGGTAACCCCGGCGTCCCGAAGTTGCGCGATGTTGGGCCTTGGTGTCCGACTACGACGAGTGTTGTACACCATCGAGAGTTTTGAGTGCATGAATACTGCAACTAGGTAATGGTACGAATCTATATTCGCACTACTTTGGTGAGAGAAGAATCGCCCGTCGATTGGAACGTGATCGATTTGGTTTTCGGTGCGTCGGTCAGGTGATCTCCAGGTGGCTTTGTGGATACCTTGGCGGGGAAGAAGGTACTTCGGACTACCATACCACGGGAGGCAGCGAAGTTCACGCATCGTTGGCCGTTGTCATTCGATACGGTATGCAAGCCAAACGCCCGATTATCTGTCTAAACATTACCTCCCGTCCTACCTGAGCGTTCATATCACCGATGACGATTTTCACGTCCCGTTGCAAACATCCGTCGTACACCTCCTCTAGCTTCGCATAGAACGCTTCCTTCTCGTCGTCGGGTCTCCTATCGTGTGGGCAGTGTACGTTGATGATGCTGTAGTTGAAGAAACGGCCTGTGATCCTCAACTTACACATCTTTGCGTTGATCGGAGTTCATCCAATCACGCGTTGACGCATCCTACCCAGCACTACAAAGCCGGTTCCCAGCTCGTTGGTGGTGCCACAGCTCTGGCAGAAAGTAGCTGCCCGATGCCCGCTTTTCCATACCTTTTGTCCTGTCAAGCAAAGTTCCTGCAGTAGTGCTACGACTTCAAAGTTACGTGGTTGGAGTTCGTCGTCGTTTGTCGAAAGCTGGAAATCAGACTGACCTGCAGTTCCATGCTCCGAGTTTCCCATCGTAGTCCTTATTTCGTCGCGTAGGTCTTTGCCGATTGTTCCGATTCGTATTTTCTTCTGCAATTGTTCGTAACGGTTAGTTTTCCAGGACGGCTAGTTGGGCCTTCCCCAACCTGCTGTCTCGCCGGAGGACCATCGTGTCAGCTCTCTTTTTTATTTATTTATTTATTTATTTATTTATTTCCTTATCTTCGGTATACACCGTACAGACACATTTTAAAACTATATATTTCTTATTAATATCTTATATCTATGCTTGGAAACGTTAAAATCATACACTAAAGAAACTTAAATCTGCGGCAAAATCTTTCCAGTGGATTATTTTGTCCATATGAAGTACGGTGTCTAGGGATCCACAACAGAGTGGGGTTACGGAGAACACGAGGAGGCGCATACAAATTAACGCCCGAGAGAAGATCGGGACTGTCGATATTACCTGACAGCAAGTCGAAAACAAAAACTCGCGAGTCGCCAGAGTCTGCAGACCGAGTAGCATACATCTATCGGCATAAGGAGGCAACACAACTGGATCATTCCATGGAAGATTCCGAATCGCACAAAACATCTTTGTATACGCTCTAGTCGGTCAATTTGAACGGCATGGTATGGTGCCCACACTTGCACAGCATACTCCAGAACACTTCTGATCAGGGCACAGTAAAGTGCTTGTAGTGCGTAGAAATCATCGAAGTCCGCCGTGTTCCGCTTTAAGAAGCCCAGCATTCCGAAAGCCTTAGCAGTTGTTGCGGTGATATGGTCGGAAAAGCTCAACTTCCTATCGAAGAGCACTCCCAAGTCTCGGATCGAGTCGACGCTTTCAATTGTTCTTCCTTTTGGGCTGTATTCATAACGTCCTGGAGTAAGCAAGCGTCCGAAACTGATTACTTTGCATTTATTAACGTTGATTTTCATTCCGTTAAGCGTGCACCATTCTTGAATAGTACAGGGGCCCTATTCTCACAGTCACATCACTTCGTGACTAGAAGAAAATTTCCTTCTAGTCACTAGGTGACGTGACTGTGAGAATAGGGCCCCAGATATCTTCTTGAAGCACTACGGCGTCAAGTGCAGAAGCGATAGTTCGGAAGATTTTGAGATCGTCCGCGTACAGCAATTTCCCAGACTTTATTCGACTACAGATATCGTTAATAAACAGAATAAAAATAAGCGGGCCCAGATGACTGCCTAGCGGGACACTTGTGGGTGTTCTGAATGTGCTTCAGCGCCTTTTTTTATACTCACGAATGTCGAGCGATCGGAAAGATACGACTGCAACCAGTTAGTCAGCCAGGTGGGAAATCCCAAACGCTTTAATTTCAAGATTGCGATGTTGTGCGGTACTTTGTGGAAAGCTTTTGAGAAATCGACGTAAATTGCGTCCACCTGATGACGCTTCTCGACGGCGGGAAACAACTTAGAAGTGTAAGCTATCAGGTTAGAAGTTGTTGATCGTTTTGTGACAAACCCGTGTTGATACTCCGAGATAATGTGGGATGCAGCTGCATACATGACGTTGTAGACCAGTTTTTCGATAACTTTGCAGAGACAGTTTAATAATGAGATACCTCTGTAATTTTCGACGTTGTGAATATTTCCAGCCTTGTGAATGGGAACGATAGCAGCTTCTTTCCAGCCGATAGGAAAAATACCTTCAGCGAGAGAGCGATTGAAAATGATGCACACCGGAAGAGACAGCACGTGGGCGCAGCTTTTTATACATTGGGGCGAGAGATGATCGGGGCCAGGCCCTTTCGGCGAATCAACAGCAGTCAGAGCCTTCAAGACGTCAGTTCGGCTTACAGTAGGACGGGGGAGATTTATGTTGTACGATAGTAATGTTTCCAAATACTCTTCCGAAGGGACGGTATAGTCGCTTCTAAACACTCCGCGAAAGAAATCAGCAAACAAATTTACGGTATCAGCTGGAGATTGCGCGCTTGCGTTTCCAAGGAAAACGTCAATGGGAGTACTACCAGATCGTTTTCTGCTGCTAACGAATTTCCAAAATGTTACGGGGTGATCGCGAAGGCTATTTTGCACATGATTCAAATACTCACGAAAAGCGAAATTCCGGGCCGTTTGGTATTGCAGTTCTATCCGTCGAAGAGTAACTTTGTTTTCGTCTGATTTATGGCGGAAATAACGCTTGCGTTGTTTTCGCAGTGCATTACGCAAACGGCGAATCTCAGCGTTCCACCATGGAAATTTGAAATCCACCCTCCTGTTGACTCGTTTCAGTGGAACCTTTAGGCGGAGTATGCCTTTGCCGTAAAACAGAGCGACTGCTTCGTCAAGCTCATTACAACACATTAAGTTGGTTCAGTCGACAGTGGCAATCAGTGCGGAGATTTCGTCAAAGTTGCAACGGTTAAAGTCAAAATCAAGCTCGTCAATCGAATGAAATGAATCATCTCCAGTGTTGGTACTTACATCTAGCCGCAGGACAAACGGTTTGTGGTGAGCATCGACTTTGAGAATAGCAGTCGGAGGTTCGAGCAGCTCTACGATATCCGTGTTGTTTACGAATTCAAGATCGAGGATCCTCCCGTTCACATTCGTCAATGAGCAGATCTGGTACAGATCGCCTGCAACCATAGACTTCGTTACAGCTATTTCTTGTTCCGAAGAGGCATTAATAGGTAAGTAACATTTTAGATCATTATCGAACGACCACTGAAGGCGTGGAAGATTGTAGTCTCCACAGACGAGAACAGTGTCGGTGCTGCCAGCATTGTCTAGAATTGTTTGAACAGCATTAGCGTGCGCGTGATACAAATCCGGATCACTATTTGGCCTGAGATAAACACAGCTAATATATACAGATTGATTCGGGAGGGCGATACGCACGGCGATTTGCTCCAGGCGTTCAATTCCAGACAAGCTTAGCTGCGAGCCTACGAGGTTGTTCTTTACCGCTATTAGGACGCCGCCGCCTCGACGCAGATGACTGGTTGTTGAGTTGCGGTCGCAGTGATATATTACGTAGTTCGACGAGAGCTCAGCGTTTAATATGTCTTCGCGCAGCCAGGTTTCCGTAAGGACAATGACGTCGTAGTCACTAGAAGAAAGCGCTAAATGGAATTCTTGAGTTTTCGTTCTCATTCCTCGCACGTTCTGGTAGTAAACGGAAAGAAACTGCTCGGAATGTGCGGTAACTTCGAGAACAGGCAATATAGGATGTGAAACAGGCGATGTAACTTGTTGGGAGGAGGGCGAAGAACAGTGGAAGCAGTCATTGTTGCTGAGTCGGGCGCATTCGGTTTCCAAAAAACCTTTCTGGAATCCGACTTCTCTTCAAACTCACGATAAGCAATGCCAACTGGCCATGTAGACGCCGTCATAGCCTTTTCTTTGAGATCCGTGGGCATACCAACTTTGTAGGAGACAACATTCAGCGTTCTAGGATCTCTGCCACGAGGGATCAACTTGACGACAATGATGTTCGAATTTCCGAGTTTATCCGCAGCTAGCTTGGTGACGCTTTCATCTGGGACATCGGGCGAAATTCCTGACAGGTACAACCAAAACTTTTTGTCTTCACGATTGGATGGTGTCAATGAACCGGCGGCATCAGTACCACGCAGCAGCTTCGAAGGATTGGAGCCTGTATCGTCGTTGTCTCTCTTTCTTTTAGCAGAATTAAAGGAAAATTGTCGCGGTCCAGGAATCGGCGTTTTGATACAGCGTCGATCAACGTTTTGAAGTTGGTCCGAATTTCTACCTTTAATTCCTCCAGTATGTCGTTGCGAATTGAATTTTTAAGCTGCTCGATCACCATTTGGTTTGCGGACTCAACGGACACTAATGCGTTACGAAAACGTGCTTTGTCCATGATAATTTTGCAGGTGTTACACATCCAAAATAAGTTAGACTTGTTAACAACAGCGGAAAATAATTCGTCGTTTAGTCCGCAACATTTTGCGCAAAATGACGAAGAGCAAAAACCGCCACATTTTACAGCATTACGAGCATCGGAAAATTTATCAGTACAACTCTCACAAAATCCAGGCATTTTACGATATGCGGTAGTGTAAGGGTTACTAGCTGAAATGCTCAGTAACAGATGGCGCCACTTACACTCTACAAGATGATGACAGGTATGTTTTGCCTTTCTCAATAGAAAGGTATTGCAATTGCTCTGAAAACCGACTTTTTAACGGAGGCCCGGAGGGCCGAGTGACATATACCATTCGATTCAGTTCGTCGAGTTCGGCAAATGTCTGTGTGTGTGTATGTATGTGTGTATTTTTTTTTTTTTTTTTACAATGGAGAAGACCTTTATGTCCTAGCCCAGTACACGTGCTAACGGTAGGGTCCAATCTACCACACGGGGTGCACTGGGGGCGTGTCGGACTCGAATGGTGACCAGCCATTAATACCGACTAAACTCCATTGGGCTCCGCCATCATTCCTCCCAGGAACTACCTCTCGGTATTACTTCTGGGGGGATGGCTGTACTAAGTGTACTCATTCACTCTCACTCGCGCGATCATACATCCTGTATGAGGCTTACTTGGGTGCTCTCTCAATCACACTTTGATTCGCTCTCAAACACTCCCACATGAGGCTGACTTTTGTGCTCACCTTTTACGTTCCATGCGAGGCTGACTTGTGTGCTCACCTTACTCATTCCTTGCTAGGCTTACTTTTGTGCTCGCCCTACCCATACATGTGAGGCTGACTTGGGTGCTCACCCTATCACCTGATTCACTCTCAATCGTGCCACTCTATTGTACCTTTGTCACTCCCTCTGGCATCCCATGTGGGACATTTTTCTTAGGCCCCACTTCTGACATACCATGCGAGGCTGACTTTTGTGCTCACCTTTTTCATTCCTTGCTTGCTACCAACCTGTGAGGCTGACTTTTGTGCTCACCCTTAACATGCAGTGTGAGACTGACTTGGATGCTCACCCTTTCACTCCTCTGCCACGCCATGAGGCATCGATAGCTTAGTTCCAACATACTACGCTACGACCCTCCCGTCTTGGCATGAGGCAGTCCACTTATACGCCTATACACTCACTCTTCTGTCTTGCTTCGGGGTGGCTGGGTTTACCCCTTACGCGGTTGCCATTCGCTGCGCCAACCTACCTCGGCATGAACAGACCATTCACTCTCTTATTTTGCGCTTGGCCTTTTTCGCTCCAGCTAACCAATCACTAGTTAGCCGTGCCCGCCGTCTGTTGCTCGGTTCGCCAGATTACCTGTAGCCTACTGGCAATCTGGATGGTAGCAGCCGAGACTGCGTTCCACTTCTCCACCGTTTGACACATCCGCTGGATAAGGGTATCCGGGGTTGTGTCCCAGCCACAGACGTCAAGCATTGCTCTTCTTTCGACGTCGAACCGATGACATACGAACAGTATGTGCTCGGCAGTTTCATCTACACCTGGGCAGTCCGGGCAGACTGGGACCTCCGCGTGTCCGAACCTGTGGAGGTACTGACGGAAACAGCCATGGCCTGACAGGAATTGTGTCAGGTGGAAGTGAACTTCCCCATGGGGTCTTCCCACCCAGCTCGATATGCTAGGTATCAGCCGGTGGGTCCACCTACCTTTCGAGGAGTTGTCCCACTCACGCTGCCATCTGGCGACCGAGGTCACCCTGGTGCGCTCGCGGGCTCCCCTATTTCCACGTAGCTCAAAGCACTCCTCATCTTCCCGAATGACCAGCCCGACTGGCATCATGCTCGCTATCACGCAGGATGCATCGTGTGATACCGTGCGGTAGGCAGATATCACTCTGAGGCACATCACGCGGTAGGTGCTCTCCAGTTTCTGTAGGTAACTGGTTACCCTCAGTGCTCTTGACCATGACGGGCCGCCGTACCTGAGGATAGATACGGCAACGCCTGCCAGTAACCTACGTCTACTGGCGCACACCTTTGAGCTGTTGGACATCATTCTCGATAGTGCCGCAACAGCAGTCGACGCTCTCTTGCACGTATAGTCGACATGGCTGCCGAAGGTCTGCTTGTCGTCTATAATGACTCCGAGAGACTTCAGACTTCGCTGTGAAGTGATCGCGACTTCTCCCACATGGATAACTGCATGTTGTGCCGACTTGCGGTTGTTGACGATAACTACCTCCGTCTTATGATGAGCGAGCTCCAGGCCTCTCGCGCTCATCCATTCCTCCACCGTGCTAATCGCGTGTTCTGCGGTTAGTTCTACCTCAGGAATTGACTCCCCGTAGACCTCCAAGGTTACGTCGTCGGCAAAGCCGACGATCTTGACCCCAGGAGGGAACTTCAGTCTCAGAACCCCGTCATACATGAGGTTCCATAGCACCGGGCCTAGGATCGAGCCCTGCGGGACTCCGGCGGTAATCGGAACCCTTTTCTGACCGGCATCGGTCTCGTATAGCAGTACGCGGTTTTGGAAGTAACTTTCCAGGATCCGGTACAGACCCACCGGTAGGCTAAGCCGGTGTAACGAGAGCGCGATGGCATCCCAGCTTGCGCTGTTGAATGCATTCTTCACGTCAAGTGTCACTAACGCACAGTATCGAATACCTCGCCTTTTTCGTTGGATCGCTATCTCGGCAGTATTTATCACTGAGTTGAGAGCGTCCACTGTGGACTTACCCTTCCGAAAGCCAAACTGGTTGCTTGACAGACCGTCCGTACCTTCCGCGTACGGGGTGAGCCTGTTGAGGATGATCCTCTCAAGCAGTTTGCCAGTCGTGTCTATCAGACAGATTGGTCTGTACGCCGATGGGTCGCCTGGCGGCTTCCCGGGCTTCGGCAACAGCACCAGTTTCTGCCTTTTCCATCTATCGGGGAAACGGCACTCGTCAAGGCATCTCTGCATAGCTAGCCTGAACATGTTCGGGTTCGCTATGATCGCTGCCTTGAGAGCGTTGTTCGGGACTCCATCCGGCCCTGGAGCTTTGTTCATTGCTAGGGATTTAGCCACTGCGAGTAGTTCTTCGTTCGTCACTGGAGCCACCATTTCGACCGTGCCCGCACTGTCTCGTAGTGCAGGTGGCCAGGGGCTTGTGGCTCGAGACGGGAAGAGTACTTCGATAATCGTTGCCAACCGGTCCGGAGACCGTTCAGGGGGTGAGGAGCCCCCTTTGGTCTTGGCCATCACAATCCGGTAGGCGTCGCCCCACGGATTCGCGTTGGCACTCTCACACAGGTTGTCGAAACACGCTCTCTTGCTGCTTTTAATAGCCTTGTTAAGGGCTAATTTCGCAGCTCGAAACACTTCACGGCGGTTCTCTCTTGCATCCTCGGTGCGAGCTCTTTGCATCCTACGTCTAGCTCTGAGGCAGGCTGACCGTAGAGCTGCAATCTCGGCACTCCACCAGTATACCGGGCATCTGCCGTTTCTTGGCAGTGTTTTTCTCGGCATAGTGGCGTCGCACGCGCGTGATAGAACAGCTACCAGCGCATCCCCGCTTAGACTGTCGGTGTTGGCCTCCAGTCCCAGGGCCGCGGTGAAAGCTTCGCTGTCGAAGTGATTGGACTTCCACCCGCTTACCTGACAGGGATCTCCCGCCCTCGGATGCTGCACACCATAGTTGATCTTAAAGCGGATTGCTAAATGATCACTATGGGTGTAGCCTTCGTCTACCCTCCATTCCATGCCTGGAGCCAGACTCGGGCTGGCAAAGGTCAAATCAATCCACGCCTCCACTCCGTTTCTACGGAATGTACTAGCGGAGCCATCATTAGCTAGCACAGTATCGAGTTTCGCAAACGCTTCCATTAGCGCTTGACCCCTGCTATTTGTACAGCGGCTGCCCCACTCCACTGCCCAAGCGTTGAAGTCTCCCGCTATTACTACCGGTTTCCGGCCCACGAGGTCCGACGAGAGCCTGTCGATCATCTGGTAGAACTGTTCTATTGGCCACCTTGGTGGGGCGTAGCAGCTGCAATAGAACACACCATTGATCTTGGCAATCGCCACACCCTCGGCGGAGGGGTGTATTACCTCTTGAACCGGGAACCTTCCCGTTGTACAGATTGCCACCATTCCAGACCCGTCCGACACCCAATTGCCGTTGCCGGCAGGGATGCTGTACGGGTCTGATAAGAGGGCGACATCTGTCCTCGACTCCGAGACCGACTGCCACAGCAGCTGTTGGGCTGCTGCACAATGGTTAAGATTTAGCTGTGTGACTCTCACGGCTTCTTCTTATTTAACTCGCCGAAGGGACACGAAGGTCCGCCCATAGCATGTTTATGGGCTTGCTTCTTAGAGGTGCAGATAAGGCACTTATATGCCTTAGTGCACCCCCGCTCTTTATGCCCCTCCTCGCCGCATCTACGACATAGCTTACTCCTGTCTAGGCCTTTGCATTCGTAAGCTTTATGGCCGGATTCTAGGCACCGATAGCACCTGTCCACTGAAGGCGGCTGGGGTATACTGATAGGGCATACCGACCAGCCGATCTTCAGCTTCCCTTTCTCGGTTACCTTTTTGGCATCCGCATTGAGTAGCCTGAGGTAGGCTACTTGGGTGCCAGAGGGTCCGTCCCTCAATCGCACAGAGGCCCGCTCGATTGTGACGCCGCATTGCTCCTTGACGGCTGCGGCGAAGTCTTCTGCGGTCGCGAACTCGTCCAAGTGTTTGCACTGGAGAGTTGTTTCCGCACCTAGCGACCTGATTTGGGCGCCCTCACCAAGGACCTCTTGGGCCAAGGCCTTGTATATTGCACTTGATTGTGCGCCTCGCTTCAACACCAGGAGCATCTCTCCCGTGTTGGTGCGTCTTACGCTACGCACATCCTGCCCAAGGGCCGAGAGGCTTTCGGCCGCTTTCATCGATTTAAGGACATCGGCGTATTTGTCCTTGTCGGTTTTTAACCACAAGGCTTCGCCTCTGTCCTTGGCCTTCCTCGCAGGCCGCGGTACCTCCGGTTTCGGTGCCGGCTTTTTCTTGGTAACCAGCGTCCAGGGGTTTGAGCCCCCCTGCCCCGGTCGTGCCGGGTTGCTGGTACCATCGCTCTCAACAGCGAGGTCACTCTCGCCCTCGCTTACCTCCCCCAGGCGGCGTTTGACCTTGACGGTTGCACGCCGAGTGGTGTCGGTTTTGGCACCCTCTCCTGGCGACTTCCTAGGGCGCTTCGCATTCGATGCCGTCTTGCGATTGCCCTTTCCCTTTCCCTTCGAGGGGAACTCGGTCGCCGCTCCGATCGACGTGGCTGCTCCATAGAAGGTAAAGGCCACTGTCTGTGAGCCTCTATTAACCTTCTCTCTTTCCTCCCTATTGGAGGCCACTGTCTGGGTTTCTCTGTCGGGCCTCTCCCGACATTCCACCCTCTCAACATATGCCTGCTGTTCCTGTCTTGCGACACGAACAGCTTTCCGGAGCTCCAGAAGGCTCAACTTCAACTCCTTGGCTATGTTCTGCTTTGCGCTAGCGAAGTCGATTATAGCATCGAGTTGCTTCGCTACTTTGCGCATCGCAGCTATTGGCCCCTCCGATGCATTGGTAGGGGTATTGCCTACCGCTGCTGGGGGGTCACTGGTGCTTTCGAGTACAGCACTCATCGTTCCACTACTCTCCCCACGGGGGGGAGACCTCGCCAAACCACCTCTTGCGAAGGGGTTTGGCACCTCCGTCTGCTTATTTTTATTTTTGTTTTGCTCCATGAAAATTCCCACGAGTAGCGCGAGAAGTATATGTCCGCCACGCCAGAGCTCCGCATTAGCGTGGTAAGGGACGCTTACTGTGGGGGTTGCCCAGGTACCCCACAGGCTCCGTTAACGATCGAGCATCTTTTTCACCCCCTCGATCACTCATCCCTCGGCACGGGTCGCTTCACGCCTTGGAATTGGGGTTATGCCCTACCTTGCTTTACGTGGTGATCTCGGCCCGGATCATCACAACCATCCTCCTTTACCAGGGCTTTGGACCTGTAGCTCTGGATCTCAATAGTTCCATGTACGTATGTTATTACAGACATGCTACTATTGGGATCCGTCATTCGCTAGCGGAGTTATGTGTGTATGTATGTATGTGTGTGTATATGTGTGTGTGTATGTGACCAAAAATGTCACTCATTTTTCTCAGAGATGGCTGAACCGATTTTGACAAACTTAGTCTCAAATGAAAGGTGCAACGTTCCCATAGGCTGCTATTGAATTTCTAATGGATCCGACTTCCGGTTCCGGAATTACAGGGTGATAAGTACGAACACGCAGAAAATGTCGATTTTAATAAATTCTGCAATGAATGTATAAAGGTGAAAAATTTTCCAAAATATGACCACAACTGCTTCGATTTGTAGTATTAGGTCACTAACATCCATTCAAAGTCTATTTGGCCACATTGGCCACCATCCTCGGTTCCGGAAGCCCCGGCGGAAGTATCTAAATTCAGAATAACAGTCACATCGGTTTCTCGGAGATGGCTAGACCGATTCGACTAAACTTGGCCTCAAATGAAAGGTATTGCGTCCCCGTAAATGGATATTTAATTTCATCCCGATCCGACTTCCGGTTCCGGAGTTACAGGTTGTGGCGTGCGATCACATAGCAAATTGTGATTCAAACCGATACTCCGATGAAAGCAAAAGAGGTAAAAATTTCGCTAAAATGTCTCTCAAACAACTTAAATTTGCTGTTCTAGGTCACCGACGGCCAACCAAACTTTCGTTGACTACATTAACCACCATAGACGGTTCCGGAAGTGCCCGGGAAAAGCGGCCATCTTTCAAAATTTACGAACTCACATCAGTTTCCCGGAAATGGTTGGGCCAATTTTCACAAACTTAGTCCCAAATGATAGCTATAATATCCCCACAGATGTTTATAAAATTTCGTACGGATCGCTTATATGGGTCCGGAAATATAGACTAAATCGTCCGGTCACATATGAAATTCCCATATAAGCCGGAACTCAAATTTTTTCTCAAAGGGGGGACCCCATGAAATTTCAGAAATCGAATTCGTATTTTTGATGCCAAACATCTTTAAAATGCATGAAACGTCGAGATTTTATGTTATCTCGAAATTTTTTTTTTATAAAAATCGACTTTTTGGGACTTTGCCGATTTTGCACCTTTTTTCAGTTCAATATTACCGTGGCTGTTTTTTCTTTTTCAAAATTTTAGAACTCGAATAATGATTTATTTTCCTGTATATAGTTGTCATGTGATGTACAATAATAAAATGTAATATATGCATTTAAAAGCTTTTAATGAATATAAACAACGCACACATTCTCGTGATTCATGATTGAGAAAGGCACAATTGCACCTCTAGGTGGATTAAAACAGGTTTTTGGGTACGAAATTCACTTAGGTACAAGATCGAAGGAGCGCAAGAAAGTACTAACTAAAACAACTACGAATTACTTCTCACCTTTCTCGTTCTGGCACCTGGAGTTCAGGAAGGCGGACGAAAACTGATGGATGTATATGTTCTTTCGGTTGGCAGAAATAAAACACAGCAGCGGCGATGATGTTTATTTCTGCTGGATGATGAATTAGCAAATTGATGGACGGTATTTGGTCGTGCGTTATGTTGATGCGTTGTCCAGGATGGTGACACTTTTGTAAACTGCGAGTGGAAGTGATGGTGGTGGAGTGGCGAGATGGCGGAGTGGCGAGGTGACGGAGTGGCGAGGTGGCGGTGTAGCGGTGGTATGGCGGTTGTGGCAAATCAGCAAACTGCTTCAGCTTGTCCAGAATACCTTGATATTGCGGTCCTACCTTCCGTGTGAGCAAAACACCGTCATTCGGCAAGTGAACACGGAGGCTGGATAACAAGTTTGAACGGTTTTGCAGGATCTCGAGGCAATAATTACAATGATATAAACAAAAAAAGAGAGAGTCCCACGCTAACACGAGGACGATACATCAGCCGCCCCTAACATGGCGAACAGGTGCTATTTTGAGGCTTCCCTAACAAGGGGAACAGACGCTCGGATGGACTCACCCACCGAAAAGATCCCCTTCCCTGTCAGCATACGCCTATGGTCCCACCGGGGTTGGTTACCCGATGGTTACTCGTACCCCAGCTGGCACCGCGAAGAAGTAGGGATAGGAGTTACTGGACAAGAGGCTAAGGACCACTGTGGCGAACCACAGGGTCCATATTACGCATTGCCCAATAACCGGCCAAATATCTTACGTTGGGCTGATTACCTGATCTTCACTAAAGTTGCTCGTACCCCAGCTGACATCACGGGAAGGTAGAGTCTGAATATCAGAACTGGATAACAACGTAGTTGCTCCAACCTACCAACCTATAATTACTTCTGAAAATGTGTTTCTTTGAACTATTTTGAGCAGTGCTCAATTTGTTCCTAACAAAATAAGGCGAATTGCCTTAAGGCTAAAGCCACATTAATCTTTAGAAAATAATGACTATGGCTCTGTATAGTCACCATAAATTCACAAAACTCACATTTAGTTTGACAAATCCATCACTATGATTGCTCACTTATTTTGCCACGCCATTGTAAGTATTTCGCAAAAGGGCACCATTCATCAATCAATACGCTATTTTAGTAATTGTAGGACGCGTAGTTTCACACTACACACCTCTAAGATGCTTCAATCCTACCGCAAGTTTTTTTGTTACCATAGAACCACGACGCGCGTTATTACTAGCACACCAAGTTAAACCTATCCGCAACCTAACCATAAAGCACAAATGTTGCGCCTCCCACTAACCTATTTCCAAATCATTATTGGCATTGTTCTATTTTCTTTGTACTTTCCAACCAATTTTTAAATTAAATTATCCTTCCAAAGTCGGATTGGATGATCTTTGTATATATCAAGCTACACAGAAATTTGTTTGTTTTCCTTTCAAAAATTATGAAAATTGTTCTTGAATGTATTAACCTCAAAATTGCGAAGCTGAAATAAAAACTCAATAGGCTCAATAGATAGGTTTTCCCTCTGCACAATACACGACTCCCCACCTCGATTCGTAGAATAAAACGGCCATGTCGCCCGTTCCCGAACGGTACTTCAATCAGTTTGAGCCTCGCATGATTTGAAAGGTTGACCTGCATCAGCATTTGATACGAGAAAACAAGTACGAACGGATGGATAGCTTTTTATTTTATTTTGCCGGCAACGCAACAACGCGCCCGCCCGTCAACGTCTGCCAAATACGGTGCGAGAGGTGCCCGCACTCGGTCGGCGGCGCCTGCAAACAGATGATAATTGCACGCCAAGATCTCCGAAATCGATCCGCGATCCGCGAAACTCGCTCCGCTCGGGGATGCCAACGTTGTCATCATCGTTGCATGTATCGATTACCGTCGATAATTTGACATGATGATCGTTTTGCCATTTCCAGCGAACGAGTACAGGAAGGAGGGGGTTACTTAATTTTGATGATAATTTTACCGGTCGGTTTGATTAAATTTGCACGGGACCTACATCACTGCTGACCGCATTCGCTTTGACGGGGTTCTGTCAGTAATTCAGGCGGTTGTATTTTCTTCCCACACGAACTAACATTCTTGTGTATTTAATTTCAGACTCAGCATGCCCCACGACGACGACGTTCGCTGTGGTCCATTCCGGGGAGAAAGTAGCGCCAAGCAGAACATCATGTCACGAATGCTGGATCAGAACACCCATCCCTGGTCGTGGTCGAACTGCTCGCGACACTTCGTCACCGAATATCTAGAGTAAGTATTGTTATGGAAAAATTTCAGATTTGAAGGTACTAAATATAATTGAAACAAAAACATTCGCTCATTAAATGCGTCTCGGAGACTTGAAGTAAACAAACTAACGCCTTTGTCCCAACTGCTTCTCTGTGTGAGCGGGATTAAAACTTCGTTACGACAAACAACCCATATGAGGCAACACCATCCCATTAAAGGGTGATTAATGCTCAACCCCAAACATTGCCACAAAAAGACTTGGAAACAACCTCGTTGTTAACGCTCCCGGCGGGTGTTCATCTATACTTGGAAACTAAACACGGAAACGGCTTGCCCTAGCGGGGCGTCACTATTTAATATCGTGCGTATTAATGACTCCCCCCTTCCCTCTCACACTTCTTCCACTACTAACCACGAACGAAATACCAAAGCAGCCGAAAAAAAAAACAAACCACATGATCGCATGTTGATAAATTATGATATCGAAATCATCGATCAAAGCACGGGCAACGATCGCGCGGTTCTCGCACGCAACGATGATGTGTGATGTGAGTTCCCATCGAGCATCACACTAGCCCCCGCACGGATCGATTCGATTATGATTGGAGATAATTAATGAAATTATTTTTCGGCAAATCCACACCGACGGCTGGCTGCACCACGGTGAGTGCGGTAGCGCGTTGACTCGAGGGTATCTCGATCGATCTGAAAGGATGGAAAAGCCCCCAACCAAGCAGGGCCACCTCACCACCCAAGCCGATCTGACCGATTGCTGCTCATCCAATGCCCGCCCGCTGGAGAGTTTCGGTGTTACGATTCAATTTGATGATTTTTTTATCGTGCACCACGCTGAGATCTTCGTTTTTCTTCGCTTTCGAGAGTAAAAATTAGCTGTTATAGCTGCTGGTGAAAGTAACAACCGAAAGAAATTCTCTCACGGGAAATGATCTGTTATTCTAGAAAGCTTTCAAAATTTTGGGCGTTAAGAAGTCGATCCAGCGATCCATCCAAATTGAGACAAATCCTGAATCCAAACGATTGAAAAATGAAGTCTCCGCAGTTCTCTCTCTAGAATATTGCCGATACTATCGTACTATGTCAAGATTTTGGACTAAAGAATATGTAAAATAACATAATAAACCGCGCAGAAAGGCTAATTTTTATTCATATATTGCCCTCAGTTCCCTCCCCCCCCCCGGTAGAACGCATTATCAAAAGAAAGTGATCTGTCCCTCGATGAACAAATGAATCAACAGCATTTTAACAGCCTCAGAGAAAACATGACTTTTCCCTGTCCAATATCGGATTACAACGGTGTGATAATTTCGCTTCACCCGACATCCTTATGTGGTTCATTAATTAACACAAGTGTAGCGTATACCTACCTTGCATCGGGGCAACCCGCCAGCCGCTGCGGCTGTTGATATATGACACGAAAAATCAACTTTTGTTAAATCACTCACACGATCCGATACGATGGCGGCGAGCGTGTTTCATGTTCGGCCGGAGATGTTCGTCTCCGATCTGGTTGGTTGGTGTGTATTCCTATACTATGTTCAATTCTGGTTGCCCCGAGCATGGTGTTTTCTTGGGTCCCCCTTTTGGAAATTTATTGCGTGAAAAGGTCGCCTTAGCCGCACTTTCATACGGGTGGTGATGATCTCCCCGAGCGGAATAAGTGAAATGAGCTGGCTTGTCACGAGAGGGGCGGCTTCCTTTTATGAGGTTGGTTGTTCTCGAAGTAACGGGACTCGATGGGTGCATCTCAGGCTATATTGTGTTTGATAAGGGGCCGTACACAAATGACGTAGCTTTTTTCTGGCGATTTTCAACCCCTCCCTCCCCCCTCGTAGCATTTGGTCACAACATTCTAACCTCCCCCTTGTAAATGACGTAGCATTTTCCTAAGCCCCCCCCATGCAACGCGACAGGGAGATGAAAAAATTACATATGTTTTTCAATTCTTTTAAATATATGTCCTTACAAAATGTTTGACGACTTTTATCAACATTTTCATTATAACAGCAAATTGCCTACTAAACAAGCCCATTTTATGACAAATATAATGTGGATAGTTTTGTTTAGCATTTTACATGTCATAAAGCATGAAAAGAAGTTCACAATCCTGCAGCGGTCAACGATTTTAGAAAGTATAAGCACAGACTAACAGACATAACACTCAAAAACAAAGCTTCGCCCGCTTTAACGGTCATTTTAAATATATTTACAGTTGGGACTGTGGCCACATTTGAAATTATGGCGTCACTGACATATGAACAAGCATATGGGGGATAGACCATTAGTGAAAAATTATTCCCAAACCTGAGGGGAAACCCACCAGTAATTGAGTGTTTGGGACCGTGAATAAAAGGTGGAGCTAGTGTTCTGCGAAAATTGTTGGATCGATGTTTTTTAGGGAATTCCCTCATAGTGTTATGTCTGTTAGTCTGTGGTATAAGCTCAACTAAATTACTAAATTTTCTTTGATTGAATCTGAAAGAAAATTTAATTCAGCTACCAAAATAAGTCTACTAGTTAGCAATATTAGCTAACTAATGTGGAAATTTAAATCCGCATGAAAAATCTTTCAATTTCTTTGCGAGCCTGTCATTCCTCGAACAGTAAAATTCACAAAATGCAAAAACCGCGTGAAAAGCAACTTGGGAATGGAGGAACATTAAATTGTTTTCTCTAATTAATCTAATTAATACTAGGGGCAGATCACTCTAGAAATATATAACAAATTTGCATCAAATTAGAAAAAATGCATTTAATTTCCATTTCTGCATCAACTTTGCACTCCCTCGCAGAAAATTTTGTTTAACAAATGTCCTACGCTGATTCACTTTGTTCGACGTTTTATTGAATGTAGGACTGATTTTTTGTAGGGTTTTGACGTCTTACACGCAACGCAAAATACATTGCACGCAACGCAAAATACATTTTGAATTTTTATTTTGATGGAAAGAAATGCATTTAATTTAGCTGAATTTTAAACAGGCATCACAAGTGATCTGCCCCTAGAATTAACGGGTGCCCGTCAAAAAAATTTAAACTTAATGCTACGTCGCACAACTTCTGACCCTACCCTCCCCCTCGTCACACTTCGTCACAAATTTGGTATACCCTCCCTACCCCCCAAAATGCTACGTCATTTATGCATGGCCCCTAATGCAAATTATTTGGTTGTATTTTGGTGATCGGGAGATGTAGCAGGTTGATAACATAGGTATTCTGATTGTAGAATAATGATAGTATTAAGTTACATTTGAGAGCAGGTCGACTAAATCGATTATTTTGTGTACGAAGATCCATTATTTTGTGATCTCAAAACCACGATAAGTTAAATTCGGTAAAAATGGTATGTTTTTTACATTTCTTATAAATGTATAGAATTCGCTCAAACTTTCAAGATTTTTTCCGAGGCCCGGAGGGCCGGGTCTTATATACCAATCGACTCAGCTCGACGATTTGGGACAATGTCTGTGTGAGTGTCTGTGTGTGTATGTAACGGACAAACTCTCATTCGTGTTTCTCAGCAATGGCAGAACCGATCTTATCCAAATCAATTGTAAATGAAAGAACTATCTGCCAGACAGAACGCTATTAATTTGTTTTTGATTCTGATGTTTAGTTTCCAAGATAAGAATGTTTGAATGTGTAAAAATGGCGTTCTTGCAGATTTTTTGAATTATCTGCCGAAATTGACAATATATATTAACAATTTATATGTTTTTAGACAGCTTTAACGAATATCTTTCGAACAAGTTACACATTGTTGAAATCGGACTATTATCAAAAGAGATATTTAACATTAAATGCGGACGAAAGATTTTTATCATTTCCCTTTGCCAGAAATATGACTAAAACATGTAATCTATTATTAACGCCAAAACGGCTAATTTTAGGTCAATAGTATCTTCGGAGAATTTAATGGAAGTAATATGCCCTTTCTTTTGGTATTGTGCTTTTGCTGATTAATCCCCCTACGAGTGAGATATTTTCATAAATTTTCTTGGAAGTGATTGTATTGAAATGATGTCTTCGGCAAATTTGTAGCTCTTACTTTTGCGAATAACTTTACTGAAGACATGAAATGTCTATTATGAATACTTTAACAGTTATGGCTTGTTGTTTGTGAATTGCCTTTTGTCGCCTATTTATTGTTCAATATAGTAATAATCCATTTAAATAAGCCAAACATTATTTCGATAAAACGAATTTTGCATTTCATTCTTCTATTTACAACCGCTAGAAATAATCACCGAGCAATTCCAAGTTGTCTGGAAGGAACTTGATAACTTATCAGTGCAAAAATGTTCATTTGCGCGAACCTTCTGACTGCAATTTTTCCAGGTTAGAACCATCGGATCGATCTGAAACATATCTGAAAATGAAAAGCGATATAAACAACTGCAAGCAACGGCGTAGCCAAGAGAAGGCTTTGGGGTTTAACACCATACACCCCATCCATTCTGATGCTTAGTTCCTAATATATGGATGTTTTAATGTCCAAAAAAGGGACTTTTTGCAATTTTTTTTTTAATTTCTGTCGAACTTAACAACATAGATAAAAACTTTATACATCTTCGGACAGCTTATACCTTTCGAACGAACTATAGTTTGTTGAAATTGGACTATTATCGAAAAAGATATTTAACATTAAATACAGATGACGGATTCTTACCGTTTCTCAATATCTAGAAATAAGACCAAAAACACGAAATTGACTATTACTGCCAAAACGGTTAAGTTGAGGTCAACAGCGGCTTCGGAGAAGTTATTGTATTTTATATGCTTTTTCTTTTGACAATATGCTTTCACTGATTAATCCCCCTGTAAGTGAGATATATTCATTAATTTTTTTAAGCTATTATATTGAGATGATGTCTTCTGCAAATTTATAGCTCTATCTTTTGCGAACAACTTTGCTGAAGACATCAAGTGTCTATCTTGTATGCTTTAAAAGTTATAGCATGTTATTTATTGTTCAATATAGTAATGATCCGTTTTAATATACCAGCCGAATTTTATTTCGATAAAACAAAAAGGATGATGCTAGAATTAAGCACCAAACAATTTCAAATTGTCTGATTGTGTCTTGATCACTTGTCAATGTGCATTTTTTTATTTGCAAGTATCTTTTGGCAGCTAATTTTCTAACTTATGACCCTCAGATCAATCTGGATCATATTTCGGAAAACAAGAAACGAAATAAATGACTCCAAGTAAGTGGAAACAAAGTCATTATAAACTCGTCCACAAGAAACTTCTTCGAATACTGACTACTTGGGCATTATTTTTGAGGATATCTTTTGTCTATTGTATCGATCCCCACCATTTTTGGTAGTTAGTTAAAAGAATAATTTCACGGTTTGTTTCAAAATTTGGCGAAGCTTCTTCCATTCGTTCATTAGTTTGGATAATTTATGTTAAAAAAGTGCCCTAAGTTAATAGTCACAATTAAGGAGGTTGACTGCTTTTGAAGACAAAAAAGAGGCTTGCTCTCGAGATGTTTTGAAAGGGGAAGAAACATATGGGGTTTTCGATTGATTGACACCGGTGTAGTGGAGTGCACTGGTTTTGCACTTTCTAGCAGAAGTGTCAATGGAACATACCCAGTTTTCTGCACTTCTGCTAGAAAGTGCAAAAACGGTGCAGTTTCAGTGCACTCCACTACACCGGTGTCAATCAATCGAAAATCCTAATATACACATTTGGGAAGCTAAAATAAAAAATTTACTTGAAAAACTTCACAAAATGGTGGTGTAAAGGAACACTTCGTTACTGGAAAAGTGCAGCTGGTAGTTAGGGTTGATATCAGTGAAACAACAAAATTTAATTTACATAAGTAAGTATACCTTTTGTTAGCCGTACCGTACCCGTTTTACCGCAGTCTTCTAGAAATTACATTTTTTTTTTTACATGAATTTTTGATACTAACGTGACACAGAAATGGTCAAAATGTTTTGTTAGAATCTTAAGAAATTTACATATATTGTTGTGATTTATCTATCGCCATAAGTAAAGAAAACTCGATTTTTTCGATCTTGTTTAGCAGGACACCTCGTCAATGGTTTATATATGTAGCGAATTGACAAAGATTGCATTATTATCTCTAACACTCAAAAACGCAAGCTAAAATTGTGACTTAAAGAAACTTTGCTCCTAAGACTCAATGAAATCAAAAGCCTCTTTTTTGGCGTTTTATCAGCGAGAAAATCGAAAACCCGAAAACGCTCGATCATTTGTATTTCAATTTACAAGTCCATCAAAACTAGAAAACTGTAAATAGCTGGGCCTGTGAGACCCCTTGCCTTTTTGAGAGCTAAACAAGATTTTATTAGGGGGTTACACCACTGTAGAGCACGAGAACATAGGCATATTCCGGAAATTTTACTTAATGCAATGTAAAGATAACTCGAGATCCCGTAAAATGCGATTTATTATACTAGTTTTGATGTGCAAAAACTAAAAGTGTCAATTGTTTTCAACACAATATTGTGGCTGGACAACATTTTCACTCAGACTAGTGCTTTTGGAAAAGGTCCACGAATCTATCTTCCGTAACAAAAATTTTTTCGATTCCCTAGAACGATAGAAAGACGATATTTTGTTTTTTTCGCGAAATAGCATTCTTTTTAATAGGAAAACGCCGAACATTTCATAAAAATTGATACAAAATTGCTTATTTTAAAAAAAGGCAAAAAAATGAAATCCTACGTATGTCGCTGGAGAAAGCAATTTCGAATACATTGTGAAAATTTCAGAACGATAAAAAATATATATTTGAGTTAGTTAGGTCTGAATATTACTATGACGCCGCCGGTGGTTGAGTGGTAAAAGTGACCGCCACTCATTCCAGTTGGCCTGGGTTCAATTCCAGCCGAGGTCGTTGAGATTTTTCTGAGGTGAAAAAATCTATGGTCACGTCTTCCTTCGGAAGGGAAGTAAAGCCGTTGGTCCCCGGTCCATGGAATTGGTGGATCGATATCTAGTCCAGGTAGTGAAATCACCTCTCTGGCGTCGGTAAAGAAGAAGTATATCCAACTTCTATACTCTACTAACAAAAATATCCTCCTCCCGTGATACTTGTGGAGTGTGCAGTAGTATATACGTCTTCTAGCAAAAGCATGTATCGGACTAACAATTCCTTCCCTTTCCTTACGCGATCTACGTTCGGGCCTGGCCGGCGCCGGTATTGATCAGAAACACTTTAGGATTACCAGGAGTTGCACATTGAAAGATGTTTCGCTAATCCCAAGCATAATTATCTACTGATTCCCTGTGCAACTTCAGCTAGTCCCGATCGATAACGGAGTGGCAGCCAGGGGTGGTCGAACAAGCTCAAGCTCAAGCTCAGTCAGGTCTGAATATTACTAAGTACTTGTGTGAATATTATCAAAGGGCTTACCACAGAGAACAGACATCCATGATCGAACAAATATATTAATAAAATGTGTGTAAACATTTGAATTTATATACGATAAAACACTAGCGCCGCCACACCAACCTACCCCAACTATCCATCAAATCCATTCCGGAACCGGTTCAGAATCCTGAATGGATTCTGGCTTCAAGGAAACAACCGATTCCGACTCAATCGGCTGATGCATTTGAGCTGGATTCCATACTGAATCCACTCAGAAGTCCGAACCGGTTGCGGAATGGTTTGACTGGGTAGAGGTATAACCGCTGTCAATTCAGTCGAACTTAGCCACTACAAAACATGACGACAGTAGCGCACCTGGTTTAGATATCCCAACTACCTTCGAAACCGTTAGATTTTTACACAAGTTGAATTATGAAGATGGACAACTGTTCTCTGTGGCTTAACCATTATGATTTGTGATGATGGTTCAAATCAAAATCCTTTTTTCAACTACTGCCTATTGTGAGTCGAAATATGTTGCTCACTATGAGGTTACTTTCAGAAAAATTCGATTCCGAAATAATCTCGTTGAGGTAGCGTGTTTTCAAGAGCTGCAATTTCAGTTCTAGTTCTCAAATCGCCATGAAAATTTTAATAAACGATATTAATGATATGTACTTCAAGTATACGCAATTTTTTTTTCATTTTTTGGGCCAGCACATATACCTAGTACCTAAAAGGAAATTCAGTTTTTCCTTAATTATTTTATTCACAAAGCATTATTATTAAGTGGACAGTTGGCCTATTTTAAAGGTCATTTTTTTCGTTTTACCTTTATTTTGATTTGACTTTCGACATTACTCGCAAAGATGATGTCCCATGCTAATTAGATCGACATAATATCCGAAGATGTTCATTTGAACGTTTCTCTGAGGCCTACCACTGTCCCATGTTATCAAAAACATCGCAAAATATCATGTTGTAAATGTTCTCAATCGTTATAATATCCGAAGAGAGGGATAAGTGTTATAAGAAATGTCTCATCACACTGTTAGGTGGATTAAACTCGTTTTTTCAGTAGCACACAACGCACTTAGTTACGTGAATATTATTTACCGAATAAACTACTTTTATGTTTACTGACAAAAGTACTGCAGGCAGAGCCGTATCGTGCGGTTGGCGTGGTTGCCCTTGGCAAGGGCGCCAACCTTATGGGGCACCAAAATCCTGGTCTTCTTTATAAAATAAGTGAGGTTAAGTAAAAAAATAAGTTAGGATAGGAGTATCACTCCCAGGTACACACAAAATTATTGTTCGAAAGTCGAACTGAAAATTAATTCCAAAGTAGACAGCAAAAAGGCGCATAACTGAGACTTTATCAAAGTCTCCTCGATGCCGGGAGGAGTTCCGCAATATCACAAAGTTTCCAGTTCCCAACCTAGGTCAAACCAATCCTGTACTAAGTTGAATCTATGGTTGAAATATCACATGAGATTTACGGTGTTCCTGAAAGCGTTGGAAACTCATTGTGTCGTCTCAAATTTTCAAAGACCAGGTGCGGTTTTCTTCGGATTTGTGGCAAAGATTTCTCTTCCTGGTATATCCCAAAAGAGAAAATTGACGGCCTCTCAAGAAAGAAAAAAAGTTATTGTCCATTTGCTTGTAATTAGTGCAATACTGCATGCATGATGCGCGGCACAAACAACCGATCATGCAGACGATCTTTGTCGAAGAAGACGCTAAGCAGTCTCGCCAAAGGTCACCCGACACTAGCTTGAAGGGATACACCATTTTGTCCCGTCCGGTGTGACTGTCATTCAAAATCTTCGCTCACTGGAGCAAGAGGTCTTTGAAACAGCCGATCCCGTCCTTCAATAGATCCATGCACGCCAAGTTCGAATCGATAACTACACCATCGATCTCAACTTTGTGAGCGGGTATGTAAACGCGTTAGTTCATAAAAGTCTTATCGCCAGCAACGTCATTTGTTGGCTTTTGACAAAATATCACAATTCTGAGCTTATCTAAGCGATCTTTCGAGATATCTGGCATAGCTGAATATTTCTGCATCTTGCGGAATAGTAGAATATTTAGCAGACTACCGCATTTGATCCGAAAGAGGATCGGATACAGTCGAAACCAGTTCAATGTGTTTGATTTTAAATTGAAACTCGGAGTCTTTGATGACGAATCTTGTTCGACATCCATTTTAAGATCGTTTGGGTCATTTCAGGAGAGTTCATTTATGCACGGGCCTAGAGCCAGACGCAAAGTGAAAACTGTAGAATATGAAGGAAAAGACAGAAATCATGAGAGATATAATTTGAAAGACAAGTGTGAATAAAGGAATACTGTCATCATCTATCTTCACTCGATATATGACTGAAGGCAACTTATTTTCTTAGAAACTGGAACGAACAATGTGTCAAAAACTTAATTTGTAATAGTTCCTAAAAGCATATTTGGTTCACTTGCTTGTTGAAAAAGGTGGGTGGGTGCTGTCTGGAATATAACCGGAATGCCGTGACGGCCCTTAGTCTGGTAATTCCAATCTAATGAAAAGCACCATAATCTACAATCCACCAATCAGTTCAAAGTTCCTGAAAATATATTTGAAATACAGTAGAGTGCCAATATTTATGGTCATCCTGAATTTTCAAACCAGACACGCATCAAAAGTATTGCACCTCGAAAAAAAATTCCCATGCAAAATTTGAGCGCAATTGTAAAACAATATCATGAAGCGACGAGATCTAGTGTAACATCGAAAAATGGAATTTTTTTAATGGGGTTGTACTTGAGTTTGGAAATACAATTTTTATTTGTTTTTTAGATGCCCAATTGTTGTAGAAATCCATGAAATGTCGAAATCTGGTATCCATTCGAAAAAAAAAACAATTTTCTTGATTTTTATTTGAAAATCCCTGTTTAAAAATTAATTTTTTATGAAGATACAAGATCCGTTGTTTCATGCATTTCTAAAACATTTGACATAGAGTTAAAATTTTGTAAAGATTTTTTTCGAGGTGCTAATGCTGTTGAGGTGCGTCTTGTTTCCTGTTTCCTATACATGTCATTGGCGCCCTAGTATACAGTCTTCTGAACAGATGCTCCCTCTGTCGCCTTCCAACACTTAGTGTCATTATTTCATAAATATACAGTAAAAGATTTGTGTCTGGTATTTATATGAAATGAACGACAGTCCAACATGAATGAAATAAGGGGTAGGTGTGCCATTTCCATGTACACAAATTATTGTTTGAAGGTCGAACTGAAAAAGAAAGCCAAAGTAAACACATAAGGGGCGCAAAACTGAGACTCCGCCAAGGGCGCCAGAAGGCCACGGCTCTGACTGCAGGTGAACTCTTTTATTCTTTACTTCCTAGAACTAATTTCAACTTAATTCTATATCACAATTTTACGACCTCAACTTGAGATTTTCACCCTTTCAAATTTTTTGTCGTGACTACTACACATTTCAATATAGGGGCCCCTGATCAAAATTTCGGAAACAGAAGGAAGAGTTTTAGTAACTTAGTAACTTTCTTTGTACTGAACGAAATTACATAATGCTTGCACTAATTTCCCAGTCTATTTCGAACAGAGCCACCGATATTTATTTGTTTATTTATTTATTTATTTATTTATTTATTTACTTATTTATTTATTTATTTATTTATTTATTTATTTATTTATTTATTTATTTATTTATTTATTTATTTATTTATTTATTTATTTATTTATTTATTTATTTATTTATTTATTTATTTATTTATTTATTTATTTATTTATTTATTTATTTATTTATTTATTTATTTATCAAACTCGTTGTGCAACAACGATCACTGCTCAAGACTAAGGCAGCATAATTTCTGAAGTTCATGTTCCTGGCCTCCACGTTACGTTGCGCTGATCAATTAATTCACGGTATTTCACTCCTCGGGGCCAAGATGTGGATTGCAAAGCGATTTGATTCCATTTTTCGTTGATATTCATCTTAAATGAAGCGTAGTCTAACTTACTACAGTCTTTCCATTTCGGAACCAATTTCGTTATTAATCCTGTGAAGGTAGATATCTTCCGTTTAATTCCACTATAATAATAATGAAAAACTATTACTTTTCACCATGAATCAGATACTAGTATTTCAACTATTACGTATAGTCGTCTTCAGTGTTCATATCAGGAAGACATCTGTCGTAACAGGATTAATTGTGACATTCCACTAAGTCCAGTACCGTCTTTCCGCAGGGGCACACTGGGCCTGGGCCAGGGGCCCCGAGATTTTTGGGGCCCCGAAGTGAGGATGGATATAAATCCATACTAATAATTTTCGGAAGGGACTGAGCCGAAGCGACAATAGAACACGATGGCCAACAAATCTATATCTGGCAAGCGTATTGCGAATGTGGACAAGTGATTTGATTTTTATCACATTGCAGACCGTCCACGGACAAATGTACAAAAGTAAACCCCTCTAAATTCTACTCTTCCACTATTCCTAGACCCTCTTAAACTGGTACCAAACCAACTATGTTGTTTTTGGACTAAAAGAGGTCAATTTTCAAACATTCTAGAACTTCGCCTTATCGTGCTCAAAAGTAGCGAACCCATTCTTTTTGTCAATAATTTTTTTCCCGAAATAAAATTATTTAAATTTTACAATGTAGTTTATATAGGTTAAATTTTATACCTCAGTTTACGGTCAAACGAGGAACGCAATAAAATGTGAGCCACTTCCCTTATGGAGGATGGCTTGAATCTAACTTAGACACCCTGTGGTAAACAGCCGTCAGGTATATTAGTTAACAACCGTCGCTGTCTATGAAATGTGTTTGTTATTATTAAAAATGTATCATTTAGTTCAATTTCTACATACATCTTGGAGGACGAGCATAGCGTAGTTGGTAAATTGATTGCCTTGTACGCAACTCACCTGGGTTCGATTCTCAACCCCGCACTTAGGGTTACAGATTCTTCTAATAGAGCTTTCTCTAACCCGAAAAGATGCGAATAACCCTAAGGTTAAAACCTCTATAATCAAAATAAAAATATCAACGTTCGCCCATATACGACGTTTGGCAACTATAGTCTCAATGTTAAAATGTCCAGATTGAACATGTGAAAACAGTACTATTAAAAATACCCAATAGGAAACTTCGCGCTTTGTTTACGAAAGCGACCAAAACTTATCACGGAATACAAAGATTTTTTTTTACTGGTCAAGCCAACGTTCAAATGGTGGACCGTAAACTTCAGCATATCCCCTTGGCTAAATCACTCTTCATTCTCAAACAACGTCATGCAACTATGAAGGTCAGATTACCACATGTAAATTCAGTCAGGTTTCTGCTATATTATGCAACTGCTATTAAAAGAAACGTCATACATTTTTTTTTATTTCTAACCTTCAAATGTCCTTTTATCTTTCCAATAGCTTCTCTTTTTAGAATTCTTACACCCAAAACAAATCTTTGGGAGCGAAATGCATCTGTTTTTGTCGCTCTCGAAGTGGGAGCGAAAAGCTCCCAAATGATGCATTAGTGTTCAACCAACCTCATATTTGTGCAATACAATATCGTTCCCCATAGCTCCATGCTGTTGTCTACACAGTGCAGAGATAGCTTGAATAACACATACCAACGTCCCCATGCTGTTCCACTTGTGATTGCTCGTACGAGAGGCGTGTTTAGCAAATACAAGTTTGTCGGCTCTATTCCTAGATATCTGATGGCAGGGTTTTTTTACTAGAAGTTTCACATCACGAGTTATTTATAGCAGCGGAAAAAAGAATGAAACAAAACAAAATGCAGTGCAGCATCAATGATATTAAGATTGCCGCAAAACGGGGTAGCTTTGATCACCGGGATAAATTTGATCAAATGAGACTTTTTTCTGTAATATACGATAAGATGGTTCCCTCTAACAAAATCTTCGAAGCAAAAAACAAACCATTTTCTAAACATGTTCAGCATCTATCAGCAACGATTATTCCGTCTTTTCATCTACTATTTATAAACACAAATTCAAATTGAAAATGATACAACTCTCATGCATCATTTCAATCTGTTCAAACAATACTAGTATATTAATGATATCAGTAAAACTTCAACTAAACTGATATTTTTTTAGAAGCCGTAAATATTTTTGTCCGATAATTCAAGTAAAAATTCCGAGATTTTTGTTGTTAACTATTTCATTTCGAATATTTTCCTGAAAAAGTTGATAAAATGCAACTGTATCCTTCTAGGCAATTTTGTTCTCGTTCGAGAAGTCACAATATCAGGCCATGAAATGGCCTGCAGATATGCAATTTACACAACATTTCAAGCGTTATCTCTCATTTCGATAGGACATATTTTGTTAATCAAAGTTTCCCCAAAAGCAACGAATGAAAATTTACAGCAAAGTAATTTTATTTTTATAGTAAAACAAAATAAAATCCCCAACTATTTGAATATTTTCAATCTATGAGTACCTATCAGTACTTGTTTTAAAAATGCAAACAGTTACATCTACTTAAAGTGTAGATAGCTATTCGAAAAACTTTTGAAAAAGTGATCAATGTTCCCCCGTTTTACGGTGCTTGTGGTGGTCGGGGGCGAAAGTAAGGTGTAGAAGAAAGATACGAAACCAAGTACTAGCAAAGTTTGTTTGTGTATGAGTGTGTGCCATCGATTTTTTTTTTCGTGAGCGTTGCGCTCATCTCGAATTGTGCGCGAACGGCTCAATATTCAAAAAGGATTGCTTTTGGGAATGAGATTGTGACCCCAAAAACAGAAAATCCGAGCGCGCCGTTTTGAGTGTGCTGGGAGTGATAATCGACGACCGATTGAGCTTCAACAACCACGTCGACTACGCCTACGAAAAGTCAGCGAAAGCAACGAACGCAATAGCGAGGATCATTCCAAACGTCTGCGGCACGAGAAGCAGCACAATCCATCTGCTATCTAGTGTTTCGTCATCGATACTGCGATATGGGGTTCCTGTCTGCGGTGCGGCGCTGAAAACCAAGCGGAACCACGAAAAGCTGAACAGGACGTTCCGGCTGATGGCCATATGAGCGCGTACAGAACAATATCGTCGGAGGCAGTGTGAGTTATCGCCGGGATCTGCATCACTCTGGCGGAGGAGTGCTATAATCGAAGAAACACCAGTAACCTGAGGAAGATGGCGAGAATCGTGTCGATAGAAAGGTAGCAGCGGGGTTGAGACAATACGGAGAAGGGAAGGTGCACCTACCAGCTCATCCCAAACCTGCTGTTGTCAATAGTTCGGGCACGTAATGTCACCAATGTCCGGAATGTGAGAATATCAAGGAGACACCGGAACATGTCCGAGGTTCGAAGCGACGCCAGGGAGATGTTTTAAACGGAAGGACTTGACGTCAACCGGATAATATCGTCTACAGAATGACAAACGACGAAAACACGTGGAACGCGGTCAACAGAGTGATGATGCAGATTATGACGGCCTTACAGCCAGGCATGCACAAGTACGGTGCTGATCCGTGTCCTATTCCTGTGCTCTGGCTCATAATGTATCAGAGCTAAATTCATTGAGCTAGTACGGTGATAGCAACCTGTCGCACATTTACCAGGGCATATTTATTGCTTTTTCCTATTCTTTCGTTCCATGGCTTACACTACTGCATCGTTCTAGCTCATCGGACAAGCTTTCCATGCCAGCTCATTGAGTTAATTCGTGCTAACTCACTGAGCTAGAACACCGAGCTTGCTCTTGCCAGCTTACCGAACTAGCTCATTGTGCTAGCTCATCGTTCTAGCTCTTCGAATCCTACAGCTCGAGCATGAAGGTTACCTATCACGAGCGGTGGCAGTGCTTATTGCTTTTGGTTCGTTCAGCGCGTGTTAGGCTCTCGTGCTGTGCTTTATGCATCCCTGCTTACAGCAGAAATGGCGTGAAGAACAGCGAGCAACGGATTGGAGAGAGCAATTATTCCCTGCTGAAGTAGGCTAGGTCCAACGCCTGGGACTAGTCGAGTACACAGAGCACCTGGTATGGGTCGTAGTGGCACCAGCGAACCGGACGCCATCTGGAACCGCCGAACTGACCACGCCCCTCTACCGGTTAGCCCGATAGAAATATAGCGAAAACCAAAGAAAAATCGGTATCGGGAGATCTTCTTTCGCCGCGGAACTGTCCGTCGGTGTAAGCTAGATTCACCGCCGGGAACTAAGCTGAGTGGACCGCGACGGGACGCCACCAATCGCGGCTCGTCGGGGCACCAGCGAACCGGACTTCCTACTCCACCGAAATCGCTAAACTGACTCGGCATCTGGCTGGTTGGCTCGCTTTTGGGAAAAATTCTTTCGCCGGGGAATTCTTCGTCGGAGTAGGCTAGGTCCATTGTCGGGGACTAGACCGAGTAGCTCGCGAACAAGTCGAGTGCTCAACGTAAAAGTGGTGTTAAGTGGCACAAGGGAGCCGAAGGGCTCACTAAATTAGGCAATCTGAAGTTTCGGAAATTGTCTGTGTGTATGTATGTGTGTATGTGGAAAAATAATGTCATCTCAGTTAGCACAAACTCAAACTCACCGTCACAAACTTAGTCTCAAATGAAAGGTACAACCTTCCTGCTATTGAATTTTTTTTTATTGGACTTTCGGTTCCGGAGTTACGGGTTGAAGAGCGCGGCCACACAGCAAATTCACTCATAAACTGTTGATACAAAACTTATTAAAATGGGTGCAAAATTACTTGGATTTGCCATTCTAGATCAATAATGTCTAACCAAAGTCACTTTGACCACTCCTACAACGGTTCTTATTCGTATTCCATAAAAGCAGGAACTGAAAAATGCTCAAAGGGGGGGGGGTCTAGAAAAGAAAAATTGTATTTTTAATGGCAAATGACTTGAAAATGCATGAAACGTCGAGATTTGATGGAAACTCGAAAAAAAAATTAATGACTAAGATTCCAACTGTTCTTCATTGTAATTTTCGTTTAGTTTTTATTATTTTAGAACAAAATTCATCGAGCTTTGCTATAATTTATAACAATCATTCAAAGCACTTTCACCGAGTGTCCCGAAATGTGATCGTATTTCGTTTCGCTTATTTTACGCAAACATAAATGGACTCCCCGGCGTAACGCAGAGCAGCACACATGTGGGTCAACCCGTATATACGACCCCATAAATAATAATAATAGTAGGCAATGTAGGTTAGAATATCAGTCGCACTTTCAAGACAAACAATCTAGCACGGTGCGGTTTAACTCTGACCCAATCCGTATTGCGATCACAATAAAACTCGGCAGCAAGGTGAAATGTTGACGTGAAGTGACTCTCCCACACCCCACCCAGTCTGAACTGTTCCATTACAAAATCTGAATTTGATCAGCACTCCCGAAAAGTGCCCCTCGTAATGACACTCAAACATTGGGCACCATATTTGTCGTGTCATTACACAGACCAAGCGCAAACAACAACAAACATTCTCGAAAAGTTTTACGACTTTCCTCGCGGGCAGAAGCAGTACCGGGCAGCTAAGACGCGACCTAGACAATGAATATTTATGTTTCCCATATATCTGTAATACCCATATGCTTCAACTGTTTTCAGAGTCAGTGGGCCAATTCGTCATTCACGCGTTTGCTTTTACGATCGCCAAACTGACCGATCGTGACTTGAAGCGACGATTCGTGTTGGTGATGATGAGTACGCGGGGTAGGTGCGATACGGAGGTTCCCTGCTCGCCCCATGTTTAGAGCTATCATTTACACAATCTGTTGTCATAAATTTTTCAATGATCTTCACTAGCACCCCTTCGGGTACGACGCGCCAGTAGGCCGCAAGCGGGCAACCAAATTGTCGTTAAAAATTTTAGTGACCTACAATACAATCCGAAGTAGCAATTGGCACTCGAACGAAAGCGTCATCCGTGCTTTATTTATCGGTCCGCGCGGTGAAATATAAATCTTCTTCGGTGGGTAGTGCCATTGATAAGGTATGAAATTCACACCCCATTCAGATGGGTTCGCCGGCGTAGATCTTCATCCGCTGTGCTCATTTCTGGATATGTGATAGTAGTTTGTGCATACAATTTTTCCTAAACCTTTCACCCGCTCCTCGCACGACACAAACTGATAGAGTACCTATACGGTGTCGGTGTTGTTTGTCTGAAAAGTGTAAAGTGGTTTCATTCATAAAGTTTGTTTTTTTCTGGTCTCCGTTGATGAAAAACATGCTCGAAAATCTAACCACTCGTAGCTTGGTAGCATCACTGAATTCCCTATCCAAGTGAAATTAAAATGAATCAAATTTACTATCTGTTCACAGACAAAACCACGGCAGCTGTATGCTGGACAAACCAACCACCGATCTGATCGAACCCTCGTCCTCGCACACCAAGCTGGCAGGGGAGAAGTTCACCAACAATCAACAGTGCGAGTTGGTGTTCGGCAATGGTTCTCGCATCTGCTCGTACATGCCGGTTTGCGAGCGCTTATGGTGCAACAACGGTGATGAACTGCTCGGTTGCCGAACGCAGCACATGCCCTGGGCGGATGGAACCAGCTGTGGCGAAAACCAGTGGTGCCAGAAGGGCAAGTGTGTGCACGTGAATCGGAAAGCCCTACAACCGCAGGACGGTGGCTGGGGTCAGTGGAGTCCGTAAGTACCCCTTACTGAGTAGCCTTTGTACGATTGACAAAACGTTTCTTTCAGTTTCAGCAAATGTAGCCGATTCTGTGGCGGAGGAGTTCAGATATCTACCAGAGTGTGCGATTCACCATCGCCGGCGAACGGTGGCAGGTACTGCATTGGCATGCGAATGCAGTACAGGTCTTGCAATACCCACGACTGTCAGAATAGTACTTTGGACTTCCGGGAGGAGCAGTGTCACGAATTGGATGGAAACAATTTCGAGATTCCCGGACTGGAGAAGAATGTCAAGTGGATTCCGAAGTATGGGGTCAAGGCGGAGGATCAGTGCAAGCTGTATTGTCGGGTGAAGAATTCAAACAACTACTTTCTGTTAAGAGACAAGGTAAAGGATGGAACGCCTTGTACGCATCCACACGAAGGTTACGATATGTGCATCAATGGCCAGTGTAGGAGGGCTGGCTGTGATTATGTGTTCGATTCTGACGCTAAGTTGGATAAGTGTGGAATCTGCCGAGGAAATAATGATACATGTAGGGAGGTGAACGGTGTATTTCCGTTCAGCAAATTCCATCACATGAAGCAGAAAATTGTGCGTATTCCGCGAGGAGCTACCAACATTGAGATCATTCAGCGAGGTTACACAGATGATGGAAATTATTTAGGTTTGTTGGAATAATAAATACTTGTACAAGTATGTGTAATACATTCTTCCATTTCAGCTCTTCGTGACGAGTACAATGAGTACATTTTCAATGCCCCGAAAACCACCGTTGTGTCCGGATTTAAGAAACGGCTCTTCGCCGGTGTCATGCTGGAATACAATGGACCAGACGAACCGGTGGAAATAGTTCGATCCGATTTCGGTCATCCTTTGAAGCGGGATCTGATTGTGGAAATCCATTCCCACACTAAAATGCGACCCGTAAGCGAGAACATTGTCGAATATAGCTTCACCATTCCGATAGATCGTCCACCGGTGAGTGTGGCCAAAACAGTGCCGACTTACGTTCAACAGTATCCCAGTCAAAACAGTATTCCCAACTATCAGTGGAAGATGTCCGATTGGAGCGAATGCGATCAGAGTTGCTCGGGTAAGCGACATCGAACGGCTGGATGTTACGATATCGAAACGGGCAAAGAAAAGTCCATTTCCTACTGTCAAAATAGTGCCAAACCGAGGGAAGATTACGAACCGTGCAATACGGAGTGCAAATTTGAGTAAGTTTTGGATATGAGTAAGCAGAAAAACTTGTTATCATGATCAATTGCAGATGGGAAGCAACGAGTTCGGAGTGTTCCAATTCATGCGGCGAAGGAGTGAAAAACGTCCAATATCAGTGCGTCCAGAGATACATCAAGACCCAGCAAACGAATCCAGTGGATCCAACGTACTGTGCCAACATTCGGAAACCGAACACACTAGAGAAGTGCCACGGGCAATGTCCGGATGCAACGTGGTCCTACGGTGACTGGGATCCGGTAATGGATAGCATAGACATACGATACTCGCTTTCTCTGGGAGGATTCAATAATTGTTTTTCTCTATTTCTCATTTCTCTATCTTTCTGGGGGAACTGAAATTCGTGATTTCCGACCGACATCTGTGTTGTTTCACGTCCCGGATCTACACTGTGTACAAAACCGTCAAATCGTCCGACCTTCATCCTACCAATATACTTGTTACCTGTTTGTGTACGTCCTTGTGTGTTCGATTTTCGGGAATATATCAGTGTTCACGCTCGTGTGGTGGTGGAAGGCAAAATCGTACCGTCAGCTGTCTGTCGTCTCCGGATGGATTCCAGATAAGCGAAGCTTTCTGCACCAAGCAGCCACTGGAGGAAACCTACCGGCACTGCAACGTCGAAAGCTGCCCCGAGTGGGTCACAGGAGAACTAACACCGGTAGCTATTTCAAGTGCATCCCCAGCGGAACGAACAAAGCTTGTCAATGTTCCTCACTGTATCCTATCCTGTAGAACACTGATCCTACGCTCCTGTATACAAACTATTGGCACTATGTTTCTAGCGATCTAAATTAACTCTCACTGTCCGCTCAGCTGTAGCATCCCCTCCTCTCCTCTTCCCAAACCCTTTTCGTGTTGGATTCTATGAGGTGAAATACCATTGCGTTTTTCTGTCTGTACCCTTCCGGTATCTTTGAGTACTATTAAGGTTGAATAGAGAAAGGTCTAAAACGAAAAAAGCAGTTTTTTCCACACCGTGTGTTAGATCTTAATAAAAATCAATCAGCTTATGTAGAATCTTGTTACAATACTACATGGAAAAAATCCGTTCATAACTTCATGAACAAAAGGTCACGGTTGAACTGAACGATTTACGAAAACCGTGACCAAGTTCCTGAAATTATGAATAATTAACCTCGTATTCATGAACCTATTTGTGTCTAGTCTAGTCTAGTCTAGTCTAGTCGACACATACACAGCCAATACATGTAGGGATCCTGTAAAATTTCAAACGTTCGTCCACAATTTTTCTTGTCATTATTAATGTTTGTGGCACATATGGAATATGACACAAGCATTAAAGCGGCCAGGCCAACTGTGCAGCGTACAAAATAAAGATGATTCAAAATTATACGGCAATCAAATTATTCATTCAATGAATAATTTAATCAACGGATTATTTTGAACCTTGAATAAGAAGAAACGTGGACAACCGTACACAACCGTTTCAATTTGATGGGAGTTCGATAAATCGTTGGGAGTGACTTTGCTAAGAGGATTAATGTCACTCCTTTGGTCCTAGGTTCCTGGGATGGGACAGAAGTACTTAGCCCTGCCCAGGCTAATGAGCCAGGGTTATAGCGCCCTTACTCGCTCTCTGAAACAATAGAGAAAATTGGCGAAATCGGTTAATTAGTAGTAATATAAAACAAAAAACGCATAAAAATACAAACCAACAGACAACTCACCTTCGACAAAAATCCATACAGTACTTCTATGTCCTAATAGGCAGTACAGGATCAGGAAAACAGAAACCTTCCACATTCGTTGAGCGTTGACAGAAAACACAAATAACTGTACCGTATATTTCACAATAAGCCAAACCGATACTAAAAACCGACTGAGAAGTCATTGCTATTTCTATTTGGCTCAAAACAACAATAGTGATTCCTCAAACAAACACACAAACACGAAAAATAAAAACGATAAAAAACCATATCCAGTTCAATACAACGGATACGGTTCGCCGAAATTGTCATCATTAAGCTTCCTGTTCTCTAACGAGCTACTCACGTTTCCGTATAAAACGTTGACAATTTGCAAATATCTCGAAATATTACAAATTAGATGTGCAAGAATGGTAAATATAAAAGTGAAGTCCTCTCTCTAGAAACCCGTCTTCATCTGAGCGAGAACTAAATTCCGGGTCTACACTAGAACACCCTTTATCGCTTTCCAAAAGGTTGATTGAAGTTCGGCCAACCTGGATAAAATTGATCACAACAGAATTTCTATCCGGTTTTAAACAAGGTGCATGCAGACGACGGGATTTAAACGAACTTGAAACGACAGTTTCAATATTAAGGGTAGGATCATGGTACTTATCTGATGCATGCTCCAGACTGCCATCATCCGGTTGAATGAATTCCTTTGGGTCTGACAATTCTTCACCGTTTTTCTGTTTTGGTATTATGCTTTCGCGCACTCACACTCAACAATAAGAAAATTTCACCTAATTTCGAACTTAATTACGGCAATTCACTTCAATTCTAAGAACTTTTCATTTCATAGGATAACGAAAACACGCAGTGAAAAAAAACACTTTCTTCCTCAATGGGTGCTACGATTCGAATCTCGTATTCATGAACCTATTTGTGTTTTTAAAAACTAGTTCGCCCCGAAGATATACATGGCGTTACATTAGAATGTTTGGTTGGGTTACTGTTGTGGTTCCCTGGACATGTTTAGTTTTTGTTATGATTCTTGTTCATGATTTGGGAATACACAGTCGACAGTCAAACGTTGTTCATGATTTCAAAAGATTATTCGCGATTCTTGTGATGTCTCATCACGTTATCGTGCTATTTTATTCATGAGTTTGCTATCGGATTTTTCTTTCAGACTAGCGGGATTAAAGTTCATGATTTCAAGATCTTAGTCGCGATTTTCATTATCGTGATATTTTAGTCATGAATAGAGTAATTCATGTTTATGATTTCAGGATCTTTGTCACGATTTTAGATATTTTTGACACGAGATGTGTGATTCGTGTTCATGATTTCAGGATCTTAGTCACGATTTTCGTAATTTCTGGTCATATTATCGTGATATTTTATTTTAGAGCCTGCTTTCAAATGTGACACAAAGAGTAATGTGAATACCGTTCATGATATTTACTTATTTATTTATTTATATATTTATTCATTTATTTAATTATTTATTCATTTATTTATTTATTTATTTATTCATTTATTTATTTATTTATTTATTTATTTATTTATTTATTTATTTATTTATTTATTTATTTATTTATTTATTTATTTATTTATTTATTTATTTATTTATTTATTTATTTATTTATTGATTTATTTATTCATTTATTTATTGTATAAACACCAATAGACCCCTTTGCCCCAATGCACAATTTTGAGATTTTACTAAAACTAAGCAACTTAGCCTTATTAAGTCTTTGGAGAAGTTTTCGTAGTTTATGAGACCCCTCTTTTGTTAAAACAGTTAGGGTGGTTCTAATTTTACCAAGATCAAAAAATTAACTTTTTAATCATTCTAGCTAGAGCCAAACGACCTTCGGCGAAGTTGTAGAACGACAAATTTTGGAAAAGTTTGCTGAAGACATGTAAGCTCTTTCTGTCATACTTTTTATTTTACAATAAATTTAAAGTCGGAGCTTAGGGTGTTTCTTCGAAATACAGTTTTATTCCAATAACTTTTGCTGTATTCATTTAAAACTGAAGTAGTCTTCAGACAACTTTAAGATTGTTTCAAGGCGAATAATTTGTTTCATGGCACCATATATCTAACTATTTCCGTTGAAAAATTATGAGCACTTTTTCGCCAAAAATGGGGTTGTTTGGAATAACAATATCACTCATTTGGGGCAAATAAAAGATATTTCTTTTTGAACTATAAATAAGGTAATGATTAGAGTTATAATTAAGCAAAAAATGGCGAATGCGATATATTTTTAAAATTTCATAAAATTGATTTTAAAAAATCTAATTTTGAAATATTAAGTGCTTATATCTTCTGAACAATGAAAGCTAGAGTGTTGATGTATTGGAAGAAAATGTTCGTCTTCAAAAACTCTGAAAAACATCTGAAGGATAGATTGAAAAAAAAAATGAAAACTGAAAAAGTTATATTAAAAATTTGGTTTTGCATAAATTGACTCTTTGTAATATGTTTAAATTATTTTCACGGTGAACAATATAAAACATGTAGTTTCATTTTCATGATAAAATATTGCACTTTACAATACTTTTCTATTATTTTAAATAGTGGGTACGGTGGCTCTAAATTTTTTAAAATCAGAAAATTAACTTTTAGAGTTTCGCTGTCTTCCAGAAAATTGAAGAAAATGAAATTTTAAAAAACTTTGTCGAAGACACTGAAATTCTATGTCGTGTACTTTTCATTTTACAAGAAATTTACCAAAAATCTTAGGGTGTTTCTTAAAAAATGGTTTTCTTTGTATAACTTTTGCTGTTTTGATCTTTCATTAAGATCACTTTAAAAATACTTTCAGATATTTTGAAGGAGAACAATTTGTCTTAATATATTGAACCTCTAGCTTCGCTCGTTAGAAAGTTATATATACTTTTTACTACAAATAAACTATTTTTTGAGTAAATATTGCAAGATATAAAAAATGTGCCTGAATCGAATATTCTATTTGAAAAAGTTAATTTTTTATATAAAAGTTCTATAACTTTAAAACGAAAAAAGTTAAGTAGTTGGTGTTTTAAAGCAAATTATGCGCCCTAAAATAAGGTACTTTAGCGTAAAATAAAAACTTCAAAAGTTATAGAAAACCGTTTTTTTAAAGAACACCCTAAAGCTTACATTTGAATTTCTCGTGCAATGGAAAATATAAAAGCTAGAGCTTTCATGTCTTCAGCAAATTTGTCTAAAATGTGTTGCTCTACAATTTCATCGAAGACAGTAAAGTTCTATCTCAAACCGTTAAAAGGTTCTATTTTAAATATTGCTAAATTTAGAACCACCCTAGCATCGGATTAAACAAAAAGAACAGCCTTGCAAAGTACAACAACTTTGCCAAATATGTTGTAAGGCTAAGTCATTTAATTTTAGCAAAAAGTTAAAATTCCTGCTAAATTCGCATTCTGGACCACTGTGCAATGGTGGTTCTTAGCCTAGTTACGCTTAAGGATAGACAAAAAATTATTTTTAATCATATTTCTAGTCCAGTGAAATTCGAAACCTATGGCAGCTCTATTGAAGACTCGCTGAAGTCCGGTCACAAAACTGTGGCGACCATAGTTGGTTCTCCTAAAAAATAGTCGCAAAAGAGAATTACTGTGCAGTGTTCGAATTCGGTCTTGAAGATTCAGCCGATCTAGAGTTGTAGTACAATCCACTCCGACAAAGAGTCCAAGTCGAACAGAGCTCGAGAGCAGTCCCTCCGAATGCTGAGTGTATCGAGCCCAAGTACCAATTGAAGTTTTATAGCACACTACAAGTGCAATCTACGTTTTATTAGTGGCTATAAAACTACCATAAAACTTCAGTTGTTACTAGGGAGGTGTATTAGCTGGCAACGGTTTTCGGGCAACGGCGTTGGACAGCCTCGATTCTGTCAGTCTCGTTCTGGTAGTAAGGATTCCAAACAGCAGAACAATATTCTAACGTTGAGCAGAACAACGCGCAGTAAAGCGATTTAAGACAGTATACGTCCCTGAAGTCCCTACGTTTTCGCTATTCGAAAGAACCCATGCTGTCGTGATGCCTTATCCACGATGTATGAAGTATGTGGTTGGAACGTTGCCGTTGGAACGTTGGAAAGTGCCGAATCCATGATGACTTGATGTGAGAGTGTCTTGGAATGCTCCAGTCGAAGAAATGGTAGTTAAACTGAGTCGGAAGGCGTTTCCGCGAGAACGTAACGATTGAGCATTTACTCGGATTTAAAACCATTTTGTTTAGATCACACAACGTACTAAAGCTCCCCAGTTCCGTCTGTAGAAGCTCGGCATCGGTTTTATCCCGTATTTGTCGTAAAATTTTCATATCGTCGGCGAATGAAAGGCGGGGTTCTTGTAATGTGATATTAGCGTCATTAAAGTAGAGGAGGAAAATTTCTGGACCGAGATGGCTTCCTTGTGGTATGCCGGATGTAGCGAAGAATGATGCAGATAGACAGTCCTTAATGCTAATTTGGAGTTGTCATCCATCGAGGTAGATACGAAACCAGCGCAGAAGTTGTACATGAATGGCGACTTTGGCCAGCTTCGCTATTGCGATATCATGGTTGATTTTATCGAAGGCTGCAGATAGATCCATGTAAATATCATCGGTTTGCAATCCGTCAGCGAATCCAACGATTACATATGTTGTGAACGAGAGCAGATTGGTCGTTATCGATCGTTTAAGCAACCAGCTCGAATAGTTTTGATGCGGCACTTAAACACGAGATTCCCCGATAATTGTCAATGTTCGATTTGTTTCCTTTTTTATTAACTGGAAATATGTGCGCTGCTTTCCAACAGTAAGGGAATGTTCCAGCAGTGAGTGGTAGCTCGAAGACTCGCCGGGGTGGATCAAGAAGCCCGCTGATGCACTTTTTGACAAAAATCGAGGGAACACCATCTAGATCTGGGGAACAAGTTTGGAATTTGGTGCAAGTATGGCACCATTATCGACACAAATTAGGTTGATGGATCATCGTAGAGAAAGAGTTAGATTGGCGGTGTCAGCGACTTGTTGTGCTGGAAGGCTCTCATCGAAAAAAAACGCTTGAAAATTTGTCGAAGAACAGTTGGCAAATTTCCTTAGTGTCGGTGGCTAAAACTCCATTTAATGACATACAAGATGGTAAGCCGAATTCTTTTCGCTACGCGTTCACATATTTCCAAAACGACTTTGACTTAGATTTCACTTGACGCTCAACATTTCGCTGGTGTCTTAAGAAGGCACATCTGCTTTGTTGTTTGTATTCGTGGTTGAGTTGAAAGTAGTGGTTTCGTAACGCAAGTGTCTTATGCTTCGAGAATCTTTTAAATGCAGCTCGTTTGACAGTTTTTAATCGTCCAAGGACAGTTGATTGTCAGGAAGGGTGTTGATCGGTACTAATTGTTCGTTTTGGCACATGACGTTAAGATAAGAATGCTAGAAAACGTCATCGTTGCTTCGTTCGAGTCGTCATTGTTAAGATTTTCGTCCAACAGCGTGCTAACGATGCTGTCGTTGTCAGCGTTTTTAAAATCGTAGACGATAGAGGAGTCAGTACAGTGCAGCAGTACGGAGCGTAGTCCTGGGCACTTACAAAGCAGAGCTCCAATGAATGTCCATTCTCGTTGGTGACATTATTAATTTACCGGCATTGTTAAAAAGCGCAGATTTTTCGATTTCCAATCGTAGAAATCCATTACTTGCCTGGCACCACGTCAAGCCGGGTAAGTTGAAGTCGCCCAGTATAACAATATCATCAGACTGGGCGGCGATAGAGGCGATAAAAGAAACGGAGAAAAGATCGATCAGGCTGGAATCACGAATTCTGTCAGGTGGAAAATACACAGCACACAGGAACAGATTGCGACCGGCAAGTTTCAATGATATTCACACTTGCGCGGAGCTCGCCCATCGGTCATCGTTGATCACTCGGGCTTTTATACCATGGCGAACGGCGATAAGCACACCACCGCCTGATATCTTGTGGCTGTTGAGAGCGTTGCGGTCACAGTGGTAGACATCGAATGTTGAAATAAAACACCTGGCGAGACAGAGTACGCTTGTCGAGCCACGTCTCGGTCAAGGCGATAACGTCGTAAATGCAACCCGTGGTGGCGAGCAAACAGCTGTCCGTTGATGAATTTAAACCACCAACAGTCTGGTAGTAAACCTCAATGTTGTTGGAGGATGGATCAGGTACAGCAGAGAACGAAGCCAGGTTGCCGTATATGAAGATCCTTTCATCAATCCCACGAACAGTAACGGAACGGTTCACGGTCGCTTGGTCGACTGTGGTGAGGGATTCGAGGCATCCCGAATCAACTGCGTCGCGCCCCAAAATACGAATATCGTCGTCGGCGAGAGAAATGGTTGGCATCTGATCACAAGATATAGGAGCAAAAAACTGGAAGCGAAGAATACATCAGCACTTGAAGTGTTCGGAACAGATGTATACTTGCCATTTGTGGCAGGTTGGAAGACCCTTTCACCCATCCCACACACAGGATCGGGCCAACTGATGAGCGCTGGCTGCAATTGCTCGACTGTGGCGGGGGCATCAAGGGCTTCCATAGTGCCAACTGCGGTGCGTCCCAGTATGCGTTGAAGTCCGATAGCGCGATGTGGAGCACAGGATGGTTGCAGCTTACGGCTTGAGTCGTACGATGAGCGTGAATAGGTTCAACCGTTGTATCGTTACAATTTGTATAATACTTGCCGAGAAAGGCGGCTTGGGAGACTCTTTCTCCACCCACACATACAGGACCGGGACGACTGCTGAACGCTGGCGGCAAGGGCTCGACTGTAGCGGAGGGATTGAGAGCTTCCACAGCAGCGTTGCCAACATTTTTTTCAAAAAAACTGGAACCTTTCTAGAAAAAAAACTGGAAAAAACTGGATGGTCTGAAAAAAACTACTTTACCCTTGTAATGTTTAAGTCAACGATTCAATGAACGTAATTTTAAGTAAACACGTATGTTCCAGACGCTTTATTGAAAATTTGAGTCGGTTTTTTGATATTGTTGTCCAAATTTAAAAAAAATATTAAAACATTTGAATTTGAATGTAGTTCTAATAGTTACAGTCGAATTTTACTGTTTTGAAGGTTTTAAATCTACACATCCACAATATCCTAAATTTAATACCATTTGCTAAACTTTAGGATGTGTTTAATACTTTCTTACGATATTATAGCAACTAGCTGAGAATTCAACAAATGTTCATCAAAATATTTGACACAATGTATTGCCACCTTTATGTTTGAGTAAAATTTCTTTGAAATAGAATCAAAATGTACATTCCTGTACCGTTCTACCTCACTAGTGGTATGCAAAGAGTTCAGATCACGGTGGATTAAAATCTTATTCTGCGGTACTCTGCATCATCCCATCGCTTGCTTGAAAATTCTGTGAATCAAGTTACAATTTGTGAGAAACAAAACTAAATAAATGAATATTAAAAAAAACTGGATAAAACTGGCTAAAATTTCAAAAAACTGGAAGATTTTTCCGATTGTCTGTTTGACTGGATGTTGTAGAAAAAACTGGAAGAATCCAGTTTAAACTGGAAGGTTGGCATCGCTGTTCCACAGTACCAACTGCGTTGCATCCCAGTATGCGATCGGCATCGATACTCATTCACAACGGCGGTGTAGCTTGGTATAGTGGCATGGTCAATCGTTGCGAAGTCCTCTGCTGGACCATTAACGGGCCGGTTTGCATTAGAGAAGTACATGCTTCTTCTGGAGGCGGTGGAAAATCAGTCGGCGGGCTCCAAATGTTCTGGGTACGGCTGTCCTCAAATTCCCTGAACAGTATGCCTTGCGGCCATGTATCAGGGTTAAGACCTGCATCACGGTACTTTGGGTGAACTCCAACTTTGAAGGATATGAAGTTCAAAGTACTGACGTATACTTTTTTAACAAGCGGTATAACCTTTATCTCCTCGTTACAATTTAGTCCTACTTTAGACATTTTTTCGACAGTCTCCTTGCTAACGTTAGAATGAAAGCGGGAAAGATACATCCAGAGCAACGGAGCGGAAGGTGAAACCGTAACAATGTTGCTATTATCGACTAGCTTTCGACCACCAACAATAATATTTCTCGGATCAGGGCCATCCTCGCGACGACGTTTCTGAGGTGGTCGAGAGGTAACGTATGCGGAATGAAATTTGGACAAAATTCAAAAGGCATTTTTTTTGTAGAAAACCATTTATTAAATGTTCTCTTTGTATGAGAACATTTGTCAGCTTATTAACTTAATGTAGAAAAAAATTGAGCCCATTCGAGATGCTTTATGATAGTTTACAGGAACTTTTTGCAAAGGAGTAAAAAAAATGATATTGGCATATTCTTAACTTCTTTCTTAATTTTGATTATCACGTTTGTTTGTTTTAGGTCGAAAATTATTGGCATATACTCTCTGCTTCAAATTATTCCAGAAATCCTCATTTGGGCGAAGTTGTGATACATTTGGAGGTTTATCAGCCTTTGGTACAAAAGGTATGCCGTAATCCTCCAATGCGCCAAAACTTTTTTTTGGCATAATAGCTAGGTGCCAGATTGGGCGTTCGCTGCCATTTCGTTCACATGGTATCTCCTAGCGGGTCGAAATTAATACTGAATGTTTAAAATAAGTGTGCCTAGAGTATGACGTTTAGTATGATGTCTTACAACCGATTGCATTTTTGTTTTAATGCTGGAAGCGTTGTCCAAATTTCATTCCGCATACGTTACCGGAGTTTGGCCGAACTGGAGTAGCTGTTTAAACCTTTCTAGCGAGGCACGAAATTTGCTGGTTATTTTTGGATAACTCGGCCTTTAGTTCAGTACAGACGTCATCCGATTTCCCGCGATAGCAGCGATAACACATCCAAGCGAAGAAACGGTGTCGCGAAAGCGAGCAAACTTTATCAGCTTGACACATTCATTGCACATCCAAAATAAATTTGGCTTTTCCGCAAGTTTTTTTTCAAAAACGTTGTTGTTTCCCACGTTGGATATGCAACACATTTTCGCAAAAACCCATGCATTCGATAAAGTCGTTATCCGGTTTAACGATTTTCGCGCAGTGATGGCATGCACTTGCCATAATGCGTGCCGATAGAAGTTCACTCAATTGCGTTCTTCGCTGGTTTTTTCGCAACACAAAAGCAAACAGGAGACACTTTCACACTGCACAATAACAATGGTAAAAACAAAATTCTCAGTCGATTAACACGATAAAAACTTCACAAATCTCGTCAAAAGTTAAAAATAGTTGGAGCGATTTATGTAAACAACTAATCGGTAGGAATACACTGAACCAAAAATCAGTGTATCATAGTATTCGTAAATTCTCTTCGCCTTATCGTGATCTATTATTTTTTGGATAGTAACGGTTTTTTTACTCGTAATACGTGACGTGACAATATGAACTGGATCATAAAAACGTGACTGATTCACGATATCTTGTTCTGTGAACTTTATCAGGCACACTACTTGGGATTCTCAGCGCAGTTTTCGTTTTCTGTGCAGACATCACAATGAACCTTAGCAAATGAATAACGATGTTCGAGGTCCTAATAGTTTTGTTTTATATCAACTGCTCGTACCTATTACTGGTCCCTAGCAGCTGACCATTTCATGAAAAAGAGCATGGAACAAAAATGATTCCACGAATAATACTACAAACTTTGTGAAATAGTTCACGCGAAAATTTCATTACCATGTTGCATGAAATTGTAAATGATTAGGGATATCTTCTAAACATAACCAGTACCCAAAATAGATTGTAAATCAAGTTGTAGGAATCATTTCACGTATACATGAATAATATTGTATGATACCGTGAACTATTTCACGAAAACGAATGGTAAGCTGTTACTATTATACTAGGTATCATCAACCAGTTCACGATACATGAATAATATCTCATGATTTTGTGAACTATTTCACGAGCACGGATATTGAATCGTAACTATTGTACTAGGAATCATGAAACAGTTCACGAATACATGAATAGTATTTGATGATTTTGTGTTGTTTCACAAGCACAAATATTAGACCGTGACTAATATTTTGGAGATCATGAATTAGTTCACGAGGATTGAATGCATTCATGAATAAAATTCCGAATTTCGTGAAATAGTTCACGAGATATCCAGATTTTTTTTTCTATTTTGTGAGCTAAAGATCCTATATCTATGAAAAACATCATGAGTCATGGTTTTATGGCACTAATAAAAGCGTTATGCGGGCGTTACTGATGGGAAATTGAACATAATTATAAAACACATGATTTTTGTTCATGGTCCTGTTTTCATAACGTAAAAACGTGACTGTTCCAGAATTCATTTGGAACATTTTTTCCGTGTAATGTACACAAACGGAACTTTTTCTGGTGTGGCCGAGCGTTCCACGGAGAACTTCTCATAAACTTTCAAATTGCTACTAGTTCGCAAATGGAACTCTGTATTTGAAGTTGCCAACTTTGGTCGCTCATGTAGCGAGCGTATGTCATTTAATTAACCAACTTGCATGGTATCCTCAAAAATCCGCCACATTTCCCACATTTGTAAATAGTGAACCCTACCTATAATCCTGAAAATTACACTGAAAACGTACATACAACTGTGGTTGACTGTCTCTCATGTTCTTTCCCTCGAATCTTCCTTGCTTTTTTGTCTTTCTCTCTCATACATCTCACATATATCAACCCTGCCAGTGCTCGGTGACCTGTGGCGAAGGACAGCAACGGTATGCTATCTACTGTGTACTAAACAATGCTAGCGTAAACGCAGCTTTATGTGGCACCCGTCCGGTGGCTGTAATCGTCAACTGTACCATGCCACCCTGCGAGAAGAAGGTAGATTGTTTCGCTTATCCATTTTTTACACAATTATTATCACAATTGGTACCTCATATTGGACCTTATTATTAGCAGGGGAATTGCTTTTTCTGTTTTCTAAATTTTCCAAAATCTATTCGCTTTTGTGTGATTATTTATGCTTTTGTTATTTTGGCTCAAATTCTATCGGTTCGAAATACCGGGAAAAAACGTCCCCCTTAACTATGACTGTCTAATGAAATGTTTCCCTTTTCTCCACCCACACTTTCAAAACAAACTAGCAAGAACCGCCTGCGTACGCCTACTCGGGGGAAGAAACGAAACCGATCGCACGGCACGACAACAACTACTATTCGGCCCTGCACACGGACATAACCTACAACAACGTGTCCTCGCATCCGACCAAATGGTGCACCAGTGTTTGGAGCATTTGCAATGCCAAATGCAACGGAGGCATCAAACAGCGGAAGGTTCAGTGCTGCTACAAGTACAACGAATCCATCGTTGTAGATGACCAGTACTGTGCCGAAGAGACGAAACCATCGGAGCAGACCAACTGTGGCAACTTCCGGTGTCCCCAGTGGAACTTTGGCCAGTGGGGTGAGGTATGTATGGGCAGATTGTGAGCGCTTAATTCACAGCGAAGTTTTTTTTTGATTTTTGTGCTGATTTCGTTAATTGCTGATGCTAGAAGCGCTTGTATTCCCTGTCACAGCTACACGCATACTGGGTTAGCTTATGAATGACCTCGGCCGGATAGGTTTTTTTGGGGATGAGCGTCATTCATAAACTGCCTTCGTACACAAAAAGCATCATCTAACCAAGACAACACACATCTAAAACACTCCCGATCCGGACTTAGATATTGGCATCCGTAGAATGAGTTGTGAAAAATTCCAAATCTTCCGACTTCCCGTTTGAATGCAAGCAAGCGCTTTTTTGTTTTATTTGAAAGTTTTTCAATTCATTATTTTCAAGAAATTTCTGCATAGAAAGAACAATATTTCAATTGCGTTTGGGTTTGATTGCACCAACCACCGTTTAATTTATGTATCTAAAAATCCGTATGAAAATCAAAAATATTCATAGAACCAGTGAACAGTAATCAAAGTATTCACATTCAAAAACAATTTCAAGATTACTAAAACTAAAATAAACATAAAAGTATACATTCGAACACAAAAGTAAAACGAAAAAAGTTCAATGCTTATAAAATAAACATACACATATTAATATGCACAAGATCAATACACAAAAAACAATATGCCATCACTGCCTGAAATACTGCGGCGGCTGCATAAAGCAAATATAAAATTATGCTACAAAACGACGTTCACATTATCGCGATATAATGGGGCAAAAGGGCGCCACCCTTAGGGGGCGCTAAAATCTTGGTCTACTTTATAAAATAAGTGAGGTTAAGTCATAAAATAAGTCAGGATAGGAGTATCATTCCCAAATATAGTAAAATTATTGTTCGAAAGTCGAACTGAAAAAGGAAGTCAAAGTAGACAGCAAAAAGGTACAATAACTGAGACTTTACAAAGGTGCCCGAAGACTACTACGGTCCTGTTAGTCCAGAATAAATAACAAAAAAGACAGACTTCAATTTTCAACAAAAATAGTGAAAATTATTGCAAAGATGTTCCACTCGTTTTCTCCGTTCCTTAGAAACAAGAGGAACAACGGAAATATGGCCATGGACAGTAAATCTTCCTTTTTAAAACGGTAGCACAGATCGTAGAGTAAGCTAGATTAATTTTCGTCGATAAAATAAGTCCATGGCGTACCATGAAAATTGAAGTCTCCTCGATGCCGGGAAGAGTTCCGCAATATGACAATGTTGCCGGTTCCCAAAACTCTTAGGTCCAACCAATCCTGCACTAAGTTGAATCTCTGGTTGAAATATCACATGAGATTTTCAGTGTTCCTGGAAGCGTTTGAAACTCCTTTTTTCTTCTCAAATGCCTAGGGCCAGGTGCTGTTTGCTTCGGATTTGTGGCAGAGCTTCTTCTTGCTGGTATATTGACGGCCTCTCAAGAGGGAAAATTGACGACCTCTCAAGGGAGAAAAAATATTGCTACAAAGACCCAGCTTGTAATTAGTGCAATACTGCATGTATGACGCGTGTCACAAACAATCGATCATGCAGTCTCGCCAAAGGTCACCCGACGCTAGTTTGAAGGGACACATTTTGTACCGTCTGGTGCGTTGCATTGCCAATCTTCGCTAACTGCAGCAAGGAGTCTTTGAAAGGGCCTCCGTCCTTCAGTAGACCCACGCATGCCAAGTTCGAATCGATAACTACACCATCGATCTCAACTTTGTGAGCGGGTATGTAGGCGCGTTAGTTCTTCATAAAAGTCTTGCCGCCAGTAACATCATTTTTTTTGGAATATAACCGGAATGCCCTGACGGCCCTTCGCATTCAATCCGAATGAAATGCACCCTAATCAACAATCCATCACCCGAGCAAACGAAAAGCCCATATTACCCCCATGGTCATGGGGTTTGGCATGGGTGTTTGAAGTGGGTTCAAACCATGAAAACACGATCACCACGGTCCGGTAGATCCCATATAAAATACCATATGTTAGTGTATTTATGGGTTATTGAGACCATTTTATGGTGTCTTTATGGTTGTGAATTTTGTCACGGACCATATTTAAGGTCTTTTCAAGGGGCTATGTGGTGTTTGAACCCATGAGTATTTGCTCGGGCAACCAGTTCAAAGTTTCTAAAATTGTCTCCTCAGTATAGTCTACCGTATGAGTGCCAATATTTATGGTCATCCTGAATTTTCAAACCAAACGCGGCAATCGCATTGTTTTTCATGAAGCTTCGAGATATGGTTGTTAAAAAATGCCAAAAAAATTGAATTGAAATGGGACTTGAGTTTGGAAATGCAGTTTTTATTTGTTTTTTGCATGCCAAATGTATTAAAAATCCATGAAATGTCGAAATCTGGTGTCAAGTCAAAAAACAAAATTCATGATTTTTTTTGAAAATCTCAGCTAAAAATTGAAAGTACCAGAACTTTTGTCAATTTTTACAACAATATTTAGGAGAAGATACAAGATCCGTTGTTTTATGCATTTCTAATGCATTTGGTATAGAGCTAAAATTTTGTAAAGAGACTTTTTTCGAGGTGCTAATGCTGTTGAGATGCGTCCGGTTATTAAATTCTATGGTCACTTGTCCCATACATGCCATTGGCACCCTAATATACAGTCTTCTGAACAGATCCTTCCTCTACCGCCTTCAAACACCTAGCGTCAACTGATTTCATAAATATACAGTAAAAGATTTGTGACTAGTATTTACATGAAATGAACGACAGTCAAACATGTAGGGGGTAGGTGTGCCATTTACATGTACACAAATCATTGTTTGAAGGTCGAACTGAAAATGAAAGCCAAAGTAAACACAAAGGGCGCAAAACTGAGATTCTGCCAAGAGCGCCAGAAGACCACGCTACGGCTCTGCTTGTTACTGTTTGTTAGATAGAAACATTTAAGGGTTACAACGCTGTAGAATTAAAAAAAAATCAATCTATTTATTGACCCAAAATGGGTCTTAAAAATGATATGCCAAAACAACATGCATATCTAAATTTTCAAATTTTCGATTCTTCCGCCGGATATACACCGAGCGTACCGCAAACGTTAATCGCGTTATTCTCGAAAGCTCGAAAAATACCTAGACCAAATTGCCCGTGGCATTTAAATTTAATGTAACGAAAATAATGATTCTCCAGGGTAAGAAGAAATAACTATAAAACCAAATATTTCAGACGATTTTGGCAACACTATTACTCGCTGTTTGTTGCTTCCCAGTAAATCCAGCCGGAAAATGGAGCTGGAAACCAACTATAGCCAACCAGAATCTCAACTATTTTTTTCAGCTAAACTTTACTGGGATGTTTATTCACATTAGAAAACACAAAAAGCACCAAACATCCAACAACGAAAACCGGAGCTGCTCTAGTTACGACGACATGGACATAAACACGAACGAGGGAGAAGGCAGATGGGACGATCGATAAGCAGTAGGGGGCATAAAGAAACATGAACAGAAAAAGTAGAAAGCAGTGCGCCGAGGATGGACGGTAGTAATAATACTCGGTTGTTTTGCAGAAACCGTTATCTCATTAAAACACGGATCGAACGCAATTTACAAATTTCAATGAGAAGAGATTCTCATGAGAGTGACATTGATCACAAATCAGCACATCCCATAAAACTTTGACTTAACCCTCCGGCACTCGCACCGTTGTATTTTGTACAACACCTTCCGAAATTCTAGCGGAATCTTCTTTCAGTACCAGCGGCTGCTCATTCGGGGAGCCGTTCGCGCGAGTGCCGGAGGGTTAAATCATACAAGATTCGAAAAAGTTAGTTAGTTATAGATGAGAACAAGCTTGTACGGCTTCAAAGATTCCGTTTGCTCTCGAAATGGTTCGAAAATCTGAGCTAGAAATCAATTGTATTTCCCATGAATTGACCAGTGTATAATAGGAAAATCGATGGGAATCAGTCAACGGCAACTCGTGGACCATAGCCTGTCATTGAACATCGCCAAAATCCAAAATATCTGAATTTTAACTGGTCGGTTTCGAACTCCTACCCCAGGAGCGATGTATCTCGTGTGGCGATGACGAAGAGCAGAGTTTTCTCCTCGAGGATGTCCCCTGATAAACTAATGATTGCCTTCCCGAAGCACGATCCGTCGAGAGGCTCATATTGGCTTGTGTATCCTCGTTGGTACTAAGATACGTTGGTTCTGTTTGGGTTACAGCGCTAAGGACGCAGCGGAACCGAGGGAAGCTACGCACTACCTCTGCCATATTAGTCGTGACAGAACTATCTTATCAGAATCAGTCTGCGTTATCGCTGGAATGGTCCTACAAGCTAAAAGCATAATTCGACCATGAAGTAATGAAGCAGTAACCGTCTATCTGACGCAACTCTGGGGAGCCTTGCTAAAATATGGTGAGGTAAGGCAAAGTTGGGCTCTGCTCAACATCTATAAAAAGCCATATAAATCGGAAAGCAGCTCCGTACAAGTTAGTTGGTGATGCTTCCGCTAAGATTTTATCCAAGATTTTAGTATAAAGCTCCCTAACCCAACTGCAATACCAATCGGTACATTAGGATCGATACCAATAATTATTGCATACTGACGGCAGAACACGAATGCGGCATTCCACTACTCCAGTAAGAATGGGTGACACTTCTCCGAAACGGTGAGTGGGCTAATGAAACTGACTGCCCCGGTCCCGTTAAAACTTTGGCAGGTCTTCAAGTACATTCGAAATCCCCGGTGGTAGTGGGCTCAGCTGAACGTTTCTGACTAGCACCGATCCGGTAACCATAGGATCATATAAAGGCGGCTACTTACTACGGGAATAGGTAGAGGCTTGGAGTTGGTTGCCAAAAAGCATGGAAGAAGACAAAAACAGGATACCATACCGAGCACGAGCGACGACAAACCAATACGACGCCAACGGAAGCTAGGGCTTCGGGTGCGCACATCAAAATCAAGCATAACACAAGAAGGCTAGCAATCTGGGTTGTCTAAAGTTATGAAACTGAAGAAAAAATCGTAAAGCTCTACGAGTTCGTGAAAACCAAGGGCAACGTGTACGAACAGATCAGGGAAGTATTACTTAGTATCAAATCCACTGTAGCAGCCGCCGAATGCGAACACATTGCACTAATGGAGAGAGCTATAAACACCAAAAAGACACTGAAGACCACGGAGATAGTGAAACCAAAAACCTATGAGCCGAATGGTGACCGGTAGTCCTGTTCTGTGAAGAGTACTAAACCAAAGGAAACACCAGAAGATGAGGAGGAACTGAAGAATCCCAAAACGGTCGGTAAAAGACAGCAAAACAACCGACAAATGAAGAGTGGATAGCGAACCGTTGAAACCGTAGAAGAGAGGAGGAAAAAACAGAACTAAAAGAGAAGAAAGAGAAAGAAAGAAGATCTTCGGCCGCAAGATCCTCAAAAGGGTGAGATAGGATCCCAAGCTGAAGAAGCTGGGGGAGAACGCTATAAGAACCAGGCGTACTCAGAAAGGAGAAATGCTGTTCGAGCTGAAGAAACATCCATTGATCAAGAGCTCGGCCTATCGGGAACTGGTGGCAGAAGCGGTGGGAAGAGATGCGAACGTGAGAGCTTTAGTTGCGTTGAAGCAAAAGAGAAGGATGAATAGCTACCGCACCGTGATTACGATCTGCGTGAAGAACACGTTCAACAGCGCTAGTTGGGTGGCTAGCGCCGTAGCGCTGCACAGAATGCTGGTCCCGAACTATTTGTGCATGGTTCTGAAAAGTTATTTTCAGAACCTCGTACTGGTCTACGATCTACGAGACGAACATGGGGCAAAAGTCGATTAGCGTCACGGCGGGAGTACTTTAGGGCTCCACACCCGATCCAACGCTTTGGAATATAATATACAACGAAGTGTAGAACTGCCCATGGGAGTCGAGATCGTCGGCTTTGCAGTAAATGACGAAACCCTCGAGTGGAGATGTTAACGGCAGAGACAATAGGCATCGGAGAAACCTGGATGGCTGATGTCAAGTTGCACCACAAGACGCAGGTAGTACTGGTCAGCAACCGAAAAAACCAACATGATCACTCAATTCCATCGATGCATGCGTTGAAGCACGTGGGTGTGATAGTCGACGATCGGTTAAATGACAACAGCCATGTCGACTATGTATGCGAGAAAGCTGCGAGGACAACTAACATATTGGCAAGGATAATGCTGAACAACGGAGGAGCAATATGCAGTACGAGACGTCTCGTGATGGCTGTCTCATCCTCAATACTAAGATATGGCGTATCGGCCTGGGCTGCTGCGCTGCATTTAAAGCGAAACCAGACGAAGTTGACAAACATGTATCGCTTAATGGCTGTTCGTGTCGCGGGCGCGTATAGAACGATATTGTCGAAGGCAGTATGCGTCGTGGCTGAGTACGCGGAATGCTACCAGCGGAGAAATACACTCATTGGCTAAGTGGCAGCAAGAGTGGGATAACGCGGAGAAAACCATCGACCAACTCTTTCCAAATGTTTCGTTGTGTGCATAGAAAGCATGGTGAGGGAACTACCATTTGACGCATTTTTTGTCCGGGCGCGGATGCTTCCGGAATACCTGCTTCGGTTTGGACATGCTTCGTCAGCCCGGAGTGCGTGAACGTTCAAGAGACACCAAAACACGTGGTCTTCAAATGCTCTAGCTTCGAAGAAGGTCTGCCCGACAGTCGACAATATCGTCGAAGAGATTATTGAGCATATCTGGGATGCGGTCAACAGAGTAGTGTCGAGTATAATCTCAGAGCTGTAGATAAATTATCGAAGGGACCAATAAAGCAGTGCCCTCGACTGGAAGACAACCGTAAAACAATAAATCGGGCACGGGAAAAATTCCGCCGCCGGGGAACTCTCCGCCGGAGTAGACTAGATTCACCGCCAGAAACCAGTTGAGTAGTATGGGACACAGCAACGGATTCAGGTCATCGAGACGCCAGCGAACCGGATGCTAGGCTTTACTGGAATCACTGGATTGAACTCAACACCCTACCGGGTAGCCCGTCAGTAGTCTAGATCCGCCGTCGGAGACTAGATCGAGTAGACTGCGTCGAACAGCCAGCGGCAGATCGTTGGGGCGCCAGCGAACCGAAACCTATGTTTCATCCGGGATCGCTGGATAAACCTGGGCACCAACTGACTAGCCCGTTGAGTAGGCTTGATTCACCGCTGCAGACTAACTGTGTAGAACGGGATGAAATCGGATGCTAATTTGCTCGTGGAAACGAACATCAGTATAGGGAGAAATCAACCGCCGAGGAATTTACAGTAGGGTAGATTCACCGCCGTGAACTATCCGACTGTATCGTGGCAAAAATGGGAGCTGATTGGCTCATGAAACAGACATCTGTACCGAAAGAAATTCCGTCGCCAGGGATCCTTCAGTCGGAGTAGGATGAATTCACCGCCGGGTACTATCCGAGTAGATAGAGATAAGACTGAGAGCTGAATGACTTACGGAAACAGGAGCTAAATAACTCATGAAATAAGTAGCTGAACGGCTCTCTGAGACGAGAGCTAAATGGCGACGTAATTAGCCTATGCACCCGGACGAAGTAGGCTAGCAAGTCAACATAAATTGACTTTTACTGCGAGCCGTGTTTACAAACATTGCTTCACAATTTAATGGCACTGTTTGTAAACACAGCCTAATAGATAGAAACAAAAAGAAAGAGAAAAGTCGAGAGTTAAATGGCTCAAAGGTTGAGCCATTTCATGGATCAAGGGAGGCTCCGATGTAGCCTCCCTTGATCCATGAAATAAACAAACAAAAAGATGCGAAAAAAACACATCGAAACCCCGCCCCACGAAGTAATACCTTGATGTAATTTCGTGGGAAAGAAGGACCAAAAAAGAGTAAGGAGTGGTTTTAGTGGTTAGGCACGAAAGTCAGTCGTGAGTCCCGCACAGTGCCAATACAGTACAGGCCAGGCTTTTGAAGCTTATTAAACCTTACTATGAAAAAATAAATACACACATACAGACATATACCGATCTCGATCAACTGAGTCCAATTGTATAAAAAACTCGGTTAAACGGTCCAAAATCAGAGCGAATGCATAAGCTTTGTTGCAGACTGCAAACGTAAGTAGAGATTACGTGGTCAGATTATCTGAAAATGTTGAACGATTAAAAAAAGATTACCTCCATCATAATTTCCATTATCAATACCACGCAATTGTAATCTTAAATATAAGAACCTAGCTAATTCCAGCCGCGCGTTTCTACGACGTTCGACGAAATAGGAGTAAAACACAATTTGTTACGAAGCGCCACCCGGCGGGCAGATATTCTTCAACCAATAGCATACAAACATGCTCTATAACAAATGCCTACTATGTATACTTTCTTACGGCAATCGGTTAAACCGTTTGGGAGCCTATAAATCACACACATACAAACATTGACTTAGCTAATACCCATCGCACGTTGCTGCAACTTTTAATGAAATAAGAGGAAAACACAATTTGTTCCGAAGCGCCATCTGGCGGGCAAATAGCACACAAACACGCTCCGGTTAAGCCGTTTAGGAGTCTATAAATCATATACATACAAACATTGACTTTTATATAGATAGATAGATAGATAGATAGATAGATAGATAGATAGATAGATAGATAGATAGATAGATAGATAGATAGATAGATAGATAGATAGATAGATAGATAGATAGATAGACAGAT